>NW_007734600.1:0-26156 GCF_000696425.1 Galeopterus variegatus | reverse complement strand
CCACCCCTATCCCCACCCCCACCCCAGGGACGGAGGCTCGCAGAGATTCATCCATCGTTCAGATAAAGCTGGGAGGGAGCGACAAGGGGGCAGGGGACATCGCTGCTGGTTTTCTATTTTTATTGTGTGTTGTTTTTTATTGCCTAGGAAAAAGAAGAGCCTCTGAAGGAGGGTTCGCTGCATGACACTCGATCTGTCTGAGCTTTGTTATTTCAGTCCCAAGAGGAAGCGCCCAGCCCCGGACGACAGAGCTGTGAATGAGCCCACGCAGGGCGAGTGGAGAATTTATTCCAGGCTTTCGCTGGTGACTAGGACACCGTGCAAGGGGTGGGGCTTGCTACGCCCAGAGAGGACCGCCTGAGCGCTTCCTAGCACCTTTACAAAGGATAGACAGACTGAGTCCACAAAAGCTGTCCCTTTGAATAAAGGCAGCCCTGTGGGGGGAAGGGAAGGCCGCCAGCTCCCACTTGCTTCATTCCCCTGGGGATACTTGTCCTGCCCTCTTTCCATTGTTCATTTCTCCTGCCATGTTGACCTTGATATGGAAAGAACAATCGTCTGTGAAAGATGCTTATTTGAATTCTGAAATAAGAAGATCTCCATCCCCTTTTTTAAATCTCTCCACATTCTACAAGCAGCTGGGGTGCTGGGTTTTAGTCCAAACTATATAAGCCAATGAGTTTACTTACAACATCAAAAAACATATAGATATATATTTTTTAATTTTTGGATAATTGAGAAAATTACCCAAAACTTGCAAGTAAGGGGAAGGAGCACGACCTTTTAGTGTCACACTTGCTATTCACTATTAATTAGATCCCAGCCATGATGAAGTTATGTGTAACTTGCACATTTTATTCGATCTGTTCAAAGGAAAAGTTAACCTCAGTGTTTATGGTTTTAATGCACATTAACCAATTTTGCATTTAGCCAGACAATGATTTTGCATCTAACCAAACTAACATTCTTTCTAAATGCCTGTAAATACTCAGGTTCTCAAAACGCTCTTGGAACCAGCTTTACCGTCTTACAGTTTTCCTCATTAATAACTGAATAGATCTCTGATGTGTACCTATATTTCTAAGAGTTATGTTTTTGACTTTTTAAAGTTATATTTTGAAAAACCAAAATTGAGATTTTAAAGAACAGGTTTCATTAAGGTTCTTTGTAAATTTACTTTCCTCTTCAAATATTTTTTTAAATCAGCTAATAAAAGCTTAATATGGCCTTAAGACTTGAATTCTGTGCCCTAAAATAAGTATAGAAATATTAATTCCTTGAATGTGTAAAAAATATATGCTAGTACATATATAGTATATGTTTCTAAACCACCTGCTGTCTCATATGAACTAGATTCCAGAGAAAGGGACATGGCCTATTCACTGTATTCATTATTTAGCCATCACAATTTGAGGTCTGTTCTTTCAGCTTATTGAGAGTGATAAAGGAAAGTCAGCTTTCTTGGTTCCACAGATTCAAAGGCTGTCAGTTTTCAGAAACCACTTTTACTCATTGACTATGGTACTGATTCCAAATGTTCCAATGAAGAGAAAGATGATACTTTTCTCATGCAAACTTTCCCTGTAATCCATTTGGAATGGAAAAGTGTAATGCTTTCAAATGTGAAACAGGACTTAGACAAGTATATGAAATAATGCAAAATGGAATAACAAATGTACTCAATAAATGCACAATAGTATCCACAGAAAAGCAAGAATTCTCAGCAATTCATGAATAGTAGAGACGAAAATCAGGTTTTAGGTAGTACTCGTACACAATGAAAACAATTAGTTAATACAACTGACTATGGCTTAAACCAAAAATATACCCCTCAAAAACCCCTCCTATTTGCAGTGTGTAAGAAAATCAATCACTTTAATTCTTACTTCTCAACCAACACTTGTAACAGTTGTTTTCATCTTAAATCAGGTTTAGAAATTGTCTAAGTGAATTTTCGAATGGCTTTTTAAAAATATGTTTCGCACTATACAACCTGGAATAGGAAAATATTGATGAATATCATACAGTATGTGGTTATTTTGGAGACCCTTGGGTTGACTAAACAGCAGTTCAAGGAGAGTTCTAAAAGAGAAGCAGAAAAATCAATATTGGAGTTTGTGAAGAAGTAAGTTCGAGGCCAGTGTTTCTTAAAGTGGCAGTGGAATTCTAATCTCCAGATTGTTCAGAAAAAAATTTTTAAAGTTACATGGTCAAAAACAAATATTGAAAGGAGGCATATTATAAATTTACAATGCACATTAGGCTGCAAAGAAAAGTATTTCACATGTTGTTAACCACCGCTTCTCAAATTTATTGAAGACCAAGATAATTTTTTGTTAAAAATGTCATCAATTAACATCATGTGTAACTGGGAATTTTGAGAAAAGATTTCCTGATCGTATCAGGAAAAAAATTGCAAATGTTCTTATCTGATATAATTATTTAGTGAACAAATGAATGAATGAATGATGCTTATCACTGTTGCAGAGTTATGAGCATGACAGACATAGTCCCTATCATCATAAGGTTTTTTAGCATAAATTTATGGTGCTTATATATGTATATATAGAAAATATATAATGCATACTCATATTACATGTACGACTTTATTTTATACAATATACGTAGAATAAGGGGAAAATGAAGATGCTAGATTTGAAGATGTTTGATTTGTTGACATGTAAAAAGTTTCCATGTTTTATCTTTTTCTATCAGTGCTCTTAAAACCAGCACCTGAATTTAATACAAATAGTTTCTTTATTATAATTGGAAAAATTTTAATTCTAATGTATTGACTTGACTATGTGCAAAATATAAAATAATAGTGTAGTGGTCAGGAAAGAAAATTCCTGAGTTGCTGGGGTTCAAGATCCACCACTTTTATTAGTTTCAACTTGGGCAACCACTCTATGCTTCAATTTTCTCATCTGTAAAACAGAGGTAATAATGACCTATCTCTCGGGTTCTTGTGAAGATTCAATGACACGCCTGGCAAACAAACAAACAAACAAACAAACAAAAAACAGTCAAGCCTAGCTATTATTACCATTATTTTTATTGTTAATATAATAAATAAGAATATACAAATGAAGTTTGGAACAGGATAAACAAAACTGTGCCTGGGTAGTGGGCTTATAGCTGGTATTTTCTTTCTACTTCCTGTGAAGGCACAATGTTTACATAGCTTTTTTTTTAAAAAAAAGAACAATAAAATTTAAATTTACTTCACTAAATGTGGATGGGTGGCTGTCAATAAAATGAACTTCATCCAGCATGGCTTGTGCTCATTTTACAATTCTTCAGTTTAATACTTGCACATCCCTGGAGCAACAGACAATTCTGAGAAATCACTTTCTGCAAGACGCTGGGGCAAGAAGCCAGAATCTTTACAATGCCAGGAAGTCAACAGAGCTCTCCTCTCCTGGCTTTGACACAATGACTTGTAGCTTCCTGCCAGTACCCTTGGGAATGATCAGGCTTCCCTGCGAAAGAGAGAACTCTTGCCTGGAAGGATGATTTTCCATTAAAAAAAAAAAAAAAAAACTCTTTCTAACTCCCCGTCCTCTAATCTTTTCCTTAGGCCAGCCCCAATCAATACTTGACACCATAATAAGAGAGGCCTCATTATCTGAGTGGTTAATATCTGAGCTCCAGAAGATTCAAAGATGCCAAGGGAAGCAAAGTCATGATACCAGAAATATATATTAGTGACAGACTGCGTATGATATTGGTCTCCATTCAAATATCTCTATGCAGTTACTACTAGTGTATATCAAGTTCACCCTTGTCTGCCAATCTCTCTCTGATTCATCCAACAATAAAATGCAGATACAATGTAAATTGATTGCAAAGTGAAACTTCAGTTTTTGCAAAAGATTCAGGGTTTCATGAAGTCAATGGAAGTGATATTGGAGAATAGCACGAATCACATTCAAAACCAATGACAAGTAAAGTTTTGGCAGTACAACCAAAGAATAAAAAATTGACAAAGATGGTGACATGTCAGTTCCAAAGGGAATGAGTCCAATATCAAAGGATTAAGAGTAGCCCATGGAAAAATTCATGAAACCCTTAATGAATTTTGTCAATGTTATATACCTTTTTATAATTTTGCATTGAGTGTCAAATGGGAGGTGAAGATCATATTTTTCTGAAAATTTTTTTAGAAAAATTATAAATAACTCTTCTAATGTGAAAGATTTTAATCTTTATTGTCTCTAAGAATTAGCTCACTATTAAAACTATATCCAGAATATAAAATAAGAATATTTTTAATAACTTCTTTGATGTTTACCATGGCCTTTCAGGCCCTTTGTGCTCTGGCGTCAGAGACACCTGAACTTATCTCCAACCACACTGGCTTCCCTGCTATTATTACAATAGGTGTATCTCATCCTGCCCCAGGACCTTTGCACTTGCTGTTCCATTCCCTGGAAACACCACCCCAATATGCTCAAATGTGCTTTCTTGGGGAGACCTTCCCTGACCACCCTCCCTAAATTAGTTTCTCCCATCACTGTATTCTGTTTTATTTTCTTCATAGAACCTGTCATTACCTTATATTTAATATTTATTTGTCTGTTTGTTTTATAATTACCCTCCTACACTACAATGTAAGCTCTTTGAGAACAAAGATTTTTGGGTTTTGCTCACTACTGTATCCCCAGAGCCAAAAATAGTGTCTACCGTGGTAGCTACCCCATAAATATTTGTGGGATGAAACTGATGAGTGAATATTTAGTTTCATTTTTTCAAGGTAAATCTCTATTCATCCCTCATTTTTTTTCTATTTATTGGGAAATGCTAGCTCCTGTTTTAAGTGGAGTTTTCCAAGACAAGTTATCTTCAGATAATGAGGTTCTCCTGAATTAGATGTTCCTTCCTTTGCTTTGCAGGGATAACAAACAGACATTCATGCTGTTATGACAACCTGATTGATGCTACTGGCTGCCCAGAACATTGTTTGTTTCTGAGGCGTAGTCCCAGTTCAGCCAAAAAGGGCCCTGGGATTGATTGCTCAGCAATGTTTGCTAGCGAAGCAGGATGTGGGCACAGTAATGGAATTATCAACCTAGAGCACCCTATGAAAATAAAAGTTTTCTTGGGAAGAGCTCCTTTCATTATCAACAACTTAGCTTGAATTAATTTTCAGGTAGCCAAATACATCCTTGCTATTAAAGTGATTCTTAGCAACCTCAGGAGTTATCTGGTCTGATTCTTTTTTTAATACCTAAACTTCCAGGTCAATCTCCAACTGCTGCTTGAAACCTTCAGGGGCCAGAAATTCACACTCCACAAAGCTTCTTGCTTAGATTCTCTAAATTTTGGAATAAAAATTTTCTACTTGAGCCCTCCACTGCCTTTTGTTACTTCCACCTGTGGCTGAATGCTCCAGGTGGAATCTACTTTGTCTTCTCATCTCCCAGCCCCATGTCCCCAATTCCTTCAGTAGATTCTTATATGACATGACTTAGAATCCCCTCAGCATCTTGTATAGCACTGGATTAAGTGTGATAATGTCCTCATAAAGTGCAATGCTTACAATGGACTTATTATTCCAGGTGTGGTCTGTTCAGTGAAGGATGAAATGGGATTTGCATCTCCTTCTTACCATTAGACTGTTGCGTGTGGCCCAAGATCATTTTGAATAGGTTTGGCAGTTACTGCACACCACAGACTCAGATTATCAGAGTCAGCTGATACTCCAGAGCCACATCTGTGCTATCCAGAAGAACAATTAACTTGTTGAATTAAGTACCAGATTTGCACATATTCCTACGAAATTCTATATTATTTGATCTGACATGTTGTACTATTAAATCCAACCTTTCAGATTTTTAAAAATATACATCTTAGCAAAATTTGCTTTGGCTAGCCCTTCCAATGTCATATAATCGGTCCTCTGTGGACACAGTCTTTTCAAAAAGTTGTAGCATATAATAAACACACTTTTCTCAATTCATAATGTTTTCTTTCTTATATAAATCAAAAAATAAATAATTATTTAATATGTTAAAATTGAGAACATTTGAAATTATTTTTCTTTAGGGCTAGTAGGGGACAAGAGAAGAAATGAGAAAAAGGGCTTAGACCCAATATGCGAGGTGCTGCTAGGACGAGGAATAGCAGAGTGGGGGGCTCCAGGGTTACCAGACGGCAGCAAGAAGTCACAAATCAGTGTCAGGTGGGAGTGGCATTTCTATCCTCTTCACCAGCCTCTTCCTCCCAGCAAAGTGGTGCAGCTGAAGCTCTAGCCAAACACAGGGAGCAGTTTCATGAGCCATCCCATCATGGAAGGACAGCCTTACTGTTCCTTGGGTACACTTGAGTCAGGACTAATCCAAGGTGGCTGGGCCCCATTCAGCAAACCTCCTGTGGTCCATAGTGGAGAAAGGATATTTTCTCCCCAAAATCCTCTTATACCTTCCAAAAGAATTTTCTAAGTTTTTCTTTCTCCTCCCGTGGTTCCATTCAACTCTGTTTTTAAATCTTGATGGCATTCTCTTCTTTTACACATGCTTTCTGAGCTTTGGCCAGGTAAATCTGCCACATTTCCACTGGCAATCTTCTTACATAAATGCCATTGTCTGTTTACAACATGAAAATCTACATGTCTTTACAAATCTCAACACATGGACATTATTCTGGTTATCTATTGTTTTAATGGCTTAAAACAACCATTTCATTCTGCTTATGATTTTGAGGGTTAGAAATTCCAGGAGAGTTCAGTTGGGCAGTTCACCTTTGATCCGTACAGTATCACCTGGGGCAGGTGGGACTGGAGGGCCACCTGCCAAGATGGCTTCTTCACTCACACAGCCAACAACTCAGGGCTCCTTGGCTTCTTTCTCCACATGGTATCCCATCCATCAGGACCTCTCCACATGGCTTGCACTTCTCTCAGCATAGTGGTTTTAGGATAATCTACCTTCTCACATGGCAGTTGATTTCCAAGAGACCAAGGCAGAAGCTGTCAGTCTACCTAAAGGCTTGGCCTAGAACTGGTGTAGCATCGCTCCTGCCATACTCTGTGGTCAGTGCAGACACAGTTGGCCCACATTCAAGGGCAAGATAATAGACCCTACCTCTTGATGGAAGGAGCATCGAAGAATTTGTGACCATCTTTAATCTGCCACAGACATTTATAATGATTCATCTATGAATAATTATTATTGGTTTCCTTATCCTTAGGGTCATGACAGCAGATAGCCATCCATCTCATTTCAATGGACCATGAATGTATACTTTGGAGGCACCAATATGTACACGTATACATGTATGTAGGTATGTGCAGACGGATGGGTGGGTGGAAGAAATGACTACTAAAAAGAGAGGAAACATTTCTATTATTCTCAAAGAACAAAAGTCTGGCTGCTTAACTTGGCTAATACAAGCAATAGACCTCGACAGCATCATTTCAACACTCTGGTATGCCATGATTAGCTGTAAGGTGTATTGCACTTACAAGTCATTTGTCAAATATTGGCCCTTGTGGATAATTCAATTTCTAAATAATAAATTAGAGCAGATCCACGTCTCTCCGCAGTTGCATCATCTTCCCTCACATGCATTCTGACTACGTCTTTCAGTGGATATTAAGGGGTGGGGTTGTTGCCACTTTTCCCCTGGGAACTGCTCATAACTCTGGCACACTGATGGGAAAATTCCACACCCCGGCCATCAGTCATCCTGTATAGCTTGGAGAAGAAAGAAGAAAGGATTAAGAACTCTTAGCTTAAAGCATGCTGCCAATAAAGCCATAATAGTTCACTAGATAAAAGCTGTATAAAATTCAAATATGAAGCAATTCAATTTTGATGGATTTTTTGCTTGGTAGCAATAGAGGAAAATTCTATAGTGTTGTCCTCTCTTTCCCTTCTGCCTTTCCGTCTTCTTGCCCCAGACCTTTCCCTATTGGGCTCACAATGTGGGCTAACAAAATAGTAAAATATATCAGCTATCAATCATACTGGAAAAATAACTCAAAGTCACACTTTGCTAAGGTTGGGTCAGGAATACCATTTACTAATACTGAAAACAGCATAATGCCTCATTCCACAACTATTTCTAATTAGTATGTACATGTTAGAATAAAATAAATCTTGCCCTTATCACTTCCTTGAGACAATGACTTGGCTCTCTCTTCCGTGGACCTTGTGAGGCACTGATCACTTGCAGGTGGCTTAAACACATCCAGAGAAAGTAGCATCCTCTCGGGCCCCAGAACATTGGGGCTGCTGTTTTCAGTGCAAGATTCAACTCAGATCACTGCTGGACCTATTGTCACTGGGCCTGACTTTGCACAGAAACCAGCTAACTTCTTAATGATCCTGAAGAAATCATTACAAATTCATGTGTGATGTTGTAACCTTCAACCAAATAGTAAATATCAGGTTCTAGAGCCAGTAGGACATAAATTACTGTCACAAAATTCATCAGAACTCGTCAATCTAGTAAGCAAAAATAGAATATCCAGAATCTAGTTATAAAAAAACATACAAATTTTAAAATGTATATCACCTGTTAGAGATACTTTTCTCTAATAAATAAAATGCTGAAAGCTTAAAAGCCTAGAAAGCAGCATAATATAAGAAAAAGTACACAAGCCAGGGAGTTCTGGGGGCTGGAAGCTGCCTCTATTCCACCATGAACACACTTGACCTTGTTTGGTGACCGCCTAAATTTTTCTGGAACTCAGTTTCCTAAAATATGAAGCAGCTAAACCTAATCATCTTTAATGGCTTGTCCAGCTTTAAATTTCTGTAATTCTTGAGGAAATGGAAAAAGAAAGTCACATGACCCATTTTTGGAAGGAAGGAAGGAAGACAGGGAGGGACAAAGGGGAGAAAGGAAGAGAAAATAAAATCTTTATATGTAGGGGAAAAAACTTTGAATTTCAAACTCTAGGTAACGACATCAACATAATAAGTGACTTAATAAAAGTGGTAAAGGAGCAGCCAGTAATTAAGAACTTTAATTAATAGTATTACAGTACTTCTAAACATTGATTGGTTCATTATACAGAATGTTAGCATGTGGATTCTACTTATGAATGTCTAGGAAGCCTCAATAACCCAATCAAAAATTGCATTCTTGGGCCGGCCCGGTGGCACACTGGAGGGTGCGCTGCTTGGGAGCGTGTTGGCGCTCCCGCCGTGGGTTCGGATCCCATGTGGTGACCGGTTCCTGCTCACTGGCTGAGCGTGGCGCGGGCACAACACCGAGGGTTGCGATCCCGTTGCCAGTCAGTAAAAAAGACAAAAAGGAAAAAAAATTGCATTCTATTTTTGGAAATAGAAGGGGGCTGTTTCAGTGCTGTTCACCTGTTTTCCACTGAGTGACTTGGATTTCTGTAAGGTGGGTAACCTGGCTTCTGTGGGCTAGCCTGGCTACACACAGCTCCACCATTCATGAAGTTGTTCCCAAGGAGGCACAAAGATGACATCTCCCCTCCATTATAATCACTGAAGTACTGAGAGGAGAAGTAGAAGCAGGGAAGATTTTGGAGACTACTGAGGCCAGGGAGGAGGCTCAGAAGAAAAAACTACAGATAACGAGGGAGATTGAAGGACATGAGGAAAGATGTGGCAGGCAAAGCATGCGTGGAGATTAAGAGGCGATGGGGGTGTCTGGATTTGCAATCAGCACAGAGATTCTCCAAACTGCCTGACTGCTGCTGTTTCATGCCACCAGGATGCCCTTGTCTTCCTATTTGTTACTCACCTCCTTCTTTCCACCGTGAGAAATAACACAGTGGAAAAGAGTTCATTTCACACTCTCCAGGCTCTGAATCGAACACCTCCCACTGACTGACAACATGTGCTCAGAAGAATGGTGTTGGAGACTGGGGTGGGCCTTGTACCACTCATGAGTGTGCAGGGAGGCCTTGTTGTACATATATTGGCAAGAACTGGGTTGCGAGTTTCATGTTCACATGCCTTACATTGAGGGAGACCATGCCATAGGCCAAGAGAAGCTGGTACCAGGGCTGCGTATTCCAGTCTACTTGCCACATTGTCTTGAGCTCTCATTGCACACTCAGTGTCTCCTTTCCTTGGCCTCCAACCCAGCTAGATTTTAACTCAATGATTTTTAGCTTTCTTTAAAAACAAAAACAAACAAAAAGACAACAACTTTTCCAACATACACAAAATAAAGAGACTAGTATGATAAACCTTCGTATGCCTATCACCCAGCTTCAGCAATTACCAGCATTTAGCTACTCTTCTTTTACCAAAACCTGGCTCCCCCAAAATACCATCAAAACAACCTATTGATAAGAAAAAGCTGAGTGTATTTTTACCTGATACGGGAGGATCCTATCTCACCAGTTTTAATACCCTCTTGAAGTGAGGAAGGCAGACTTGGGATATTTATGAGGTTTCGGCGTCTGGAGCGGGGTGTGATTAGGATTGAGTGAGAATCATGATATAATATATGATCTGTGGACATAAGATGAGGATCTTCAGTGTGAGGATTTTGAGATGAAAGCTCCAAAGAGTCTTGGGGATTGAACAGTGGTTCGGTGCTATCTATTGAAGAGTTAATTAGTTTGATGTTCGTTTAAATGGGTTTTATAGGAAGTTCCTGAAACAAGCAATACAATTACTTGCGATATTTATCTTCCTAGGCAAGAGTACTCTGGAATAGTGAAATCAAGTTGATGAAGGCTGTGGAACAGTAAAGTTTTATTGGTGAAGCACCCAAATAGCAAAGACATGTTAATGTGAGCATTAAGTTCTGCAAGGATATGTGGTTTGGGTTCTTAGGGTCATCTAACCCTCTCTCAGCTTTATTATTGTTGTTCTTTGGTAGAATATTTTAAGTTATTGCTTATTTTTTTTTAAGTTGCCAGTGGTATCCAGCTCATGCACACACTTTGTAATTAGGTAAATTATTTAATAATCAGAACTTTCATATACATGCTATTTAAAAGAAAAAACTCATTTGTTCTGTTCTTAGCTTTATCAGGGAAGCCAGGAAATAACTCTCATGCTAGAAATTCACTGTCACACTCTGCAATAAAAAATGCTGAGGACTTTTCAGAATCTCAAAGAGCTCTAAAAAGAAATCATCGCCTTATTAGGCAAACAGCCAGTCTAAGCCATGATAACAGGAGCAGAGAGAACCAAGAAGTATTAATTCTATGTGGGCTTTGTGGGGAGCGTGCTGGGTAAAGTCAGCTCCTTTTTAGTAAATTAAACCATTCGTCCAAAGGAAAAAACTGCCTTAAAGAAATATATCGTGGCTTTTGACACCCACTCCTTTGGGGTTCTGGTAAAAATACAATTGTATTCAGGCCACAAATATTAATTGAGCATGTTTTAAATTCAGGGCAAAGAGGGACAGTACAGAATGGAAGAGTCTGGGTTTTTGATAAAGCCTACCTTGGTCGAAAAATCATCATCTTTTGGAGTGACATGTGGGTGAGAATCTTGAAGAAATTACTTAGCATCTAATTTATTAATGTCTCTAAGTTTCAAAATCTACTATACATAATTTTTCAAGCATTTAAAGGCAGGAAGAAGGAAGAAGTAATGTACATATAAAAACTGGCATCTAGAATTTATTATTGTTTCCATTGCAATCTCTGCACTTGAGGAGACTGTTAAAGGCCAAGAGAAGGAGGGAAAGATAGCAGGTTACATTGGGGTCTGTTCATCTAGGGTTCACAAGGCTATGTTTGCCTGTATTCTGTGCAATGCTGAATATTTTGAGTGGGATCCTGGAATGATTAGAGCCATGCCTCAGGAGTATGAATTGGACAGGCCGTGTCACCCTAGACTCATCAAAGGGGGCTCTGTACTGGACCCCCTGGCTTTAAAGGACCATTAGCAAACACGTGGTGATGTTGTCTCCCTGTCCCGGTCTCAGATCTGGCTGAATATGACCCACAACTCCTGCCTCTAACACTGTATCTGTCTCAGAGAAACACTTCTCATCTCTTCCTTTATATTCTTGAAAAAAAAGGCATCTGTGTCAAATGCCCTCATGGTTTGCGTGTGTTTTCACACATTGCTCCAGAGTGCTGGGAGGATTTGAATGACAGATCTGCTTGGTGAAGAGAAATAGTTCCCGCTCACTGGCTGAGCAAGGCACGGGAGCAACACCGAGGGTTGTGATCCCGTTGCCGGAGCAACATGGAGGGTTGCGATCCCGTTGCTGGTCCTGGTCCGGTATGGGCGCGACACTGAGGGTTGCGATCTGTTGCCGGACACGAAAAAAGACAAAAAAAGGAAAATGTGCCAAAGCTCTAGACGTAACCAGTAAACTACCAGTTTTCTACGTCTGCTTTGGATGAAGGTAACGAGGATGTGCACTAACACTCGTCTTGTTCCCTTCCGCCATGTCTCATTTGTTCTCACTGAGTATCTCTTCTTCTCCTTCTGCTTCTCCTTCTCTTTTTTCTCCTCCTCTTCTTCCCTTTCCCCTCTTCCCCTTCGTCCTCCTCTCCTCTCCTCTCTCTCTGTCCAGTTTGGCTTTCTCTGTTTTCTGGCCTCATTGTGAAATATGGTGGCCACACACATTGTCGTTTCAGTCCCAATTAGAAACGAGCCAAGTAGAAAGGTATCTTTGTATGAACAGGGAGAACAGGGAGAGGAGCTGCTAGAGAATGTGGTTTGGGCACCAAAGGTTTCTTCCACAAGCTGATGGCAAATTGATCCAAGGTTAAACTGCCTTGAGGAAGCATATTCAAGCAACAACAACAACAAAAATCAAGGAATGTTTGCACTCAAATAACCAAATATTTCCTCTTGATCAAGTTGACTATTTTATGCACATACTTAAAGCCCTAATCCCCACTGTGACGATGTTTGGAGGTAGGGCCTTTGTAGGTAATCAGGTTTAGATGAGGTCTTGAGGGTGAGTGCTCATGACAGGAGTAGTGCTCCATGAGAAGAGACCAGAACACTCGTGTGCTCTCTCTCTCTCCCCCATGTGAGAAACTGGCTGTCTGCAAGCCAGGAAGAGGGCCTTCAACCAGGAACAGAATCAACCAGCGCCTCGATCTTGGACTTCCCAGACTCCAGAACTTTGAGCAATAAATGTCTGTGTTTAAGCCACCCCGTCTATGGTATTCTTATTACAACAGACCACACAGACTAATACATTAACATTGGTAATTTACCTAGATTCAACCTGGACACTTGTTTGTTTCTCAGACTGCAAAAACAGTAAGCCACCCCGTCTATGGTATTCTTATTACAACAGACCACACAGACTAATACATTGACATTGGTAATTTACCTAGATTCAACCTGGACACTTGTTTGTTTCTCAGACTGCAAAAACAGTTAGAATTAGTGGAGAGAGTGAGAATGAGAAAGACAGATGATTGATGAAGAGTTCAGAGTAAAGCTGAAATGCAATAATTCTATCTGAAATCTTCTCTAAACACAAACCACTAAAGAAATAAACTTTCTCTGAAACTCTGAATTGCTGATGTTGACCTTGGCCACTCCAAATACCGTAGGAACGTCAGAGCTGAACACTTTGGACTGAATCCCATGGAAACAGGATTTAATGGCTTCATCCAAAGTCACAGTAAGAACATACACTGGTCAGCAAAAGGAACAAAATTACCATCTGCATCTTCTTAATTATATTTGCCCCAAGAGTTAATTTAAATTTGTTTAGTTTATTATGCAGAGGGAAAAAACATTATCTAAAAATCCCAGCTTTTCACAAAGCCAGGGATCACAGAAGTCAAACCACAGATTCGGCCACTTCCATCACCAGTAATAGAGATTCTATAATTAGAGATCGGCCAGCTGCAATCATTACTGATGCTTCGGACAGCTGTATCGAGTTGATTTCATCTCAGTTGTGTCAAGCTAGAATGTCTCATTTTTTTTCCTTTTTAAAAGAAATCAGCAAAATAGTGTGACTCAGACACACTATCTATTTCCCCCCACCCACATCTCTAACAAAGTATTTTTCGTACCTTTACATTTTTTCTACCTTCACACCTTTCCCAGCTAAAACATTTCTGTTGCCATGTAGCTGCTGCTGACTGCCTAGAAAATCTTTCATCTTGACCTCAAACTGATGGCATTAGGAATGGTTCCTCCGAACTGTCTGAACTGCACACACACACAAAAGCCCACTGCACTTATTTTCTCCCAGCAGATGGTTGAGAAACCTTAAGATTAATAGCTATGGCAAGAGCAATGACAATGGTGACATCAACACTTTCATTATTAATGAAAAAGTAAGCATTTCAGGCCAAATGCTCCTTCCTCCTAATTGTAACTCTTTGGGAATAGCCTGAACTTTGTTCCTCGAAATCCTTTCTTCTGCTAATGACTGGAGCTGCTGGTGCTGTTTTAGCCCTTGTTCTTACCACTGTCCTATCTTTATTGTGAGATGAGAAGCTGGCTTTACATTTTAATGTGGATGGCAAAGCTAAGGATGTAGCCAGAAAGTCTTACTCAACCTTGTTTGTTCCTAAGATGGCATCAAAACGCTGAAGAGCTTCTCAATTTGGCAATTTTCCTATTTCACAATTTTTAGGTTAATAGAAATAGACAACTCCACTCTAAGGGAATCCAGAATACTGGCTAGACATGCATTCTTTCATTTCTTGTTATATTGTGAGCTGATTCTGAATCAGCTGCCCACTACTAAGAAGCAAGCAAAGACTAAAGAAATATATTGACCCCGGGACACAGATAATCCAAGAAAAATAATTATTCTACCCAAACTATTTAAACAGTTGACACCATAAACAAATATGTAATCTGTGTGGACCACACGGTTGCCATGTGTTGGCCTATTTTATTTATTTATTTTTGAAGACCCCTTTACACAAGAGCAAATGTTTTAATTACCTAGTCAATATGACTTTATGCTTCCTCTTCCACAAATTAAATATTTCTCATTTGCTGCGAGGATTGCATCCATTTCTCAATTCATATGTTACTTTGAACAAGAGTTGGAGGCATGTTCCTTATGGTATAGGTAAATGCTTCCCAAACTTTGTCAAAGACAGCAGTTTGTTTTATTAATTTTCTTCATAAACTATATTTTGAAAGGTTTTTGCCAATCCAAAGAATTGTTTTTACTAAATAATTTTTTTTTCCATTTTTATTAGTTAAAGGTACATCTATTGCCACTCAGAGCAGGAGATGGGGTTAGCTCTATTTAAATGACTTGAACCAAGAATAAGGGAGTGGGAGTCCTCCAAGTTGCTGGGCAGACAAAAACATATCCACCACACATCACAAACGAAATTCCCTCATTTCCGACAAAACCTCTTTTTATCTGTCCTGCTCTAGCTTTAGCCATTATTTCCTCTTTCTTCTGTAAGCATGCCTTCTCTGGCCTTTGCCTCTGTTGTCCTCTGAGCTGAGAAGGAACATTGTTCATTCTTTGCAGACATAAGACTCATTCAAGTGCCACTTGTCTGTGGTCTTCCATGATCCCTCACCTACCACCAGTCAGAGTTAACTGCTTCCTTATCCTCGTCCCCTCAGTAAGTTGTTTGTACTGTGGTTGTAAGACAGTGCTTACACGTCTGCTCTCCACGTGTAACTGTGTGCTCCGTGAGGTCAATCTCTAAGCCTTCCTTACATTTTATTCCTAGGGCTTTACACTGTACATGACATATAGTACAGTACTTACTATTATTTTATTTAATGAATAAATGAGTAAATGTATAACTACATAAATCCACTGCCATTACTTACAAAGATAAATTTTCTACAAGATTCTAAGCCAGTGCTGATCTGGCAAGACACAAAAGACGAGCAAAGCACCACAGCACTCAAACTTCTTCCCCAAATGGAACAGAGTGCTGGGTTTGAGGCTTTTGTTGTATGAGAGTGTACTCACATGTGCTTTCTAATGCTCTGCCCACCATTTTTTTCACTTTAAAAAATCTTTAATTTCTTAGCCAGCAATGATCTAGTACTTAGGCCACAAGTACATTATACCATTTGACCCTCATGCCAATCTTGAAAAGTAGGTATTATTATCAATTCTACATTCCAGGTCTAGAAACCAAGGCACAGAGCGGTTAAATTGTGCCCAGGGTAACATAGTAGATGTAGTATGAAGTTTGGCCTCAAGTCTGCTTTTTCCCATGAACCACAACTTGCCCTTCATGCACCAACTCCTACATTATCGCTACATGATCATAAGACTGGGTAAGACGGGAAGACACAGTGTAAGAGATGGCCCACAGAAAACTACGGAGTCACTCAAACAGCCAAATGTGAAGTGCATACAATAGATTATCGCTACATGATCATAAGACTGGGTAAGACGGGAAGACACAGTGTAGGAGATGGCCCACAGAAAACTACGGAGTCACTCAAACAGCCAAATGTGAAGTGCATACAATAGAGATTGATCTTTATAGGATGACTTCCATAAACAAAATGCACAAATAACATAAGTTTAGTTAGGAAGTGAAAATACAAATATACATAAATACACATACTGAGATAAAAATACACCAAACGATTAAGCATCATACAGTTATAGACCATTTTAACTTTAATTTTGTCCTCTTCATAATTTCATGTTTTTCATATTTATGCAATAAATATTTATATGTGATTATAACAATATGTTATTTAAATAAAATATAAGATATAAAATTGGATAAATGGATAGCTCTATCTGGTAGTTTAGAAACAGACCCAGTATCGAAGAATTTAGTGCGGAAGCTCACCTGCTTATGAA
This sequence comes from Galeopterus variegatus, assembly GCF_000696425.1. NCBI lineage: Eukaryota > Metazoa > Chordata > Mammalia > Dermoptera > Cynocephalidae > Galeopterus > Galeopterus variegatus. The sequence continues at coordinate 9,467 of NW_007734600.1, read as the reverse complement.
CTCTCAACTAGACAATGATAAAGGACCCTCATCTTTGCCTACCAGGAATATATGGCACTAGCCTTGCTGGTTCTTTTGGACTTGAGAACAAATGGACCTACACATACCTTCAGAACTAATCTGTTTGTAAGTAGAGGAGTCTCCAATAGTAAAAGAAGTACCACTAAGAAATGGGAAGTTCTTTTTAAAGAGTACTGATTTTGTTGAATAAAAATATTAATCCTATTATTTATAATAACAAAAATTTGAAATTTACCTAAATATCTAAAAATGAGGTAATGAAGAAATATAAAAGGTACATTTATATTATGGATTATTATACAGCCATTAATTACATTTATAAAGAATGCTAATGACTGGGAAATTATGAAGATGTAATGTTATTTTAAAAAGCTAGGATGCAGAATTGTATATATGCACAAGCCCAACTACATAAATATGTATAGAAAAAACAGCTAACAATATTTCTGCACTGGAGTTTTATGGGGTAAATTTTAATTCATAAAAATATTTTCTCTATATTCTGTAATTTCTTCAATGAGCATTTAGCAGAAGGAAAAAAAAACTCTTTCCCTTTCTCTCTCTCTCTTTTCTTCTTCTCCCCACTGCCACACACACACACACACACACACACACACACACACACACACACACACACACGGGGCCATGCTCATGTACACACCCACACACAATTTGGATTTTGTAGCATTTTTTCACAAAGGCTTGAATCAAAATAGAATTAAAATAGAAGGAGACAACACCCTCATAACCAAACAAACCTGTGGCTGAGCCAAATTAGATGATTCTGCAGTAAACACTCAAACCCTTGGCTGACCTTGGTTTTACCCACTCAAAGGACTCAGAACCCAGGGCTCGGAGCTAAATGGCAGATAACAAATCTCCATCATCCTTGGCCTGCAGAATTGCTGACCCATCTCACAGATAATCTTGTCTTTTTTCCCACAATGAACTGCTCTTGTCGAGGAGCAGATTTCTCCAAGCAGCAATATTCAGAGCTCTAGTGCAACAAGAAAAAATGAGTTGAACGAGTTATGTTGAAATTCATGGTAAAAGTGGTATTGGAATTGATGAATCACATTTATGATTTATGCATAACTCATGGTTCCTAATTTACAGAGCACTTTGCAAATTATTGGATTACACCCACAATGTGAGATATGTAGGACATACATTATTTATTTTTACTGTGCAAATGTACTTACTTTTCCCGAATACTCGCAGCTTTTCTAAGTGGCAGGGCCTTACTTGAACTCTGGCATTTTAAATCCAGTCCTATGTTCCTTTCACTGAAGCATGGTACTCTCCCTCAAAACCAGTCTTTGTGCCTCCAACTAGAAATATATTTCTTATTCATCTTTAAAAAGAAGACACTACCTTAGTACAACTTCCTTCAGACTCTTAAGGACAAGTATAACAGTGTCGCAGGGTTGCTTCTAATACTAAGCATCAGTACAGAATACTGATACCCCCCTGAAGCACAAATTTGTGAGAACAGTTTTCTGGAAGCATAAACGGATTGCATATCTATCAGACAATTTACTTGTTCCACCAAACGTTTCTGAGTCTTGAGTTACATTAAGCTTGAAAGTTATGTGCCCTGCATTAATCAGGACTTAAAATTGTAAGTGACAGAGACCCAATTTAAGCTACCTAGGCAAAAAGGAATTGATAGCCTCACCACGAAACTGCTAGAAGGAGAGAGGTGCGGTTGGACCTCAGAAACAACTGCAAGCAAGGCCCTGACCACAACCAGGACTCTCTCTCTCTCTCTGCCTGTCTTGTCTCTGCTTCTTTTGGAGTATTAACTTCCTTCTCTCAGACTGGCTTCGTGTGTACTGCTTAAGTCCTGACCACTGGTGACTCTTAGAATGGCATCTTCAGCTTTCCCTGTCACCTCTTCCCTTTTGTCTCAATTTGAAAAATCTTAAAGAGTGACTTTGGTTTGTTCAGTTTTGGTAATGGTCACACTTTTGGTCAGGAGGGTAAGGCGTTACACAAGGTAGTGCCCACAAGAAAACCTAGGCTGGGGTAAGGGATGTATATTACTTAGCTCAGGCTGATATAATAGAATACCACAGACTGGGTGGCTTGAACAACAGAAATCTATTTTCTCATGGTTCTGAAGGCTAGATGGTCCCCAGTTCAGTTCCTGGTGAGCATTCTCCTGGCTTACAGTCATTGCCTTCTTGCCGTGTCCTCACAGGGTCTTTCCTCAGTGCATGTGCACAGAGAGAGGGTGACGGAGCTCTCCGGTGTCTCTTCTTAGAAGGACACTAATCCTATTGGATCAGGGCACCACCTTTATACGTATCTAACCTTTGTTACTTCCTGAGAGGCCCCATATCTAAACAACAGACACACTCGGGGTTAAGGCTTCAACAGATGAATGGAGAGACAGGGGTGGGACACAAACATTCAGTCCTGTAACAAGGTGGGTCAGCAATTTTCTAATAAAGAAGGTTGCTACCAGACCAGGGGAGCAGTGCTTGACAGACAAAGCAACACATGGCCTGGCTGCTCACTGTTAAGACCTGAATTGTGTCACTCTAAATTTCTAATTAAATGTGAGGATGTATACTTTAACAACCAGCAGAGATGGAGTGGGGCTAATATTCTCTTATGAAAAATGTGGAGGCTGACAAGAATGCATCGCTCCACCTCTGTGCTGAGAGAGGACTGGCCAGGAGGCTCCTCAAGAATTTGCTCTGGTTCTTAGCATACACATGAAAAGGAAGTTGAGTCCCAAATTCTAAGCCACAGATTACAGCCAAAAATAGTTTTAGACTGGAGAGCATGTAAAGTATCAGATACCCACTTGTGCTATTGAAAATATAACTAAGAATTCCCTGCCAGAGAATATTTAAATTGTGCACTTTTATACACCCTCCAAAATAAAGCAGTTGTTAAGTGTAATACAACATAATTGAAAGTTAAACTTGCCGTATAGAAGTGTTGGCTAGAACATAATTAAAAGTCAAAGCAAATCTCATCCTTCCAAAACAATATCATTAGTATTAAAACATTTGATCTGAATCTCTTCTTTTTTGGCAGTAATTACAGAGCTGGTTTGGTTATCCATCAGGGGCACTGCTGGTTCACGATAGTAAAATCGTGACGCCTGCATATCAATAATTGTTTCTCTCTCTACATTCTACAGAAGGGAGGTGTGTCTCTATCTCATCCAAAAGTAGTTTCAGGCCAGGAAGCTTTGAATTAAAAGGAAAATGGACAGAACACACTCCTGAGATGAAAATTGCTATGTGATTCATCAAAAGAACATGGCAATCAGTCCTGACACTTGCTGTCATGTTAAGTCTATACACGTATGAAAAACAAAGGGCTTATTTTAAGCTCATCAACTGAACCTGTAACTGATATCTGTGCCTAGAATCACAGGCTGGGTGAAAATGGATAAAAGCACTGAACTTCCTTCGGTTAGTCTTAAAAGAATTCTCCTTTAGGTCATGATTATCAAAACAGCATTTATTCGCTCCTTGATTAGGATCCCAGCCCCCAAAGCCCAGACTTGCAGCCAGGAAAGAAACATACCTTTTATATGAATAAGGTAAAATAAAGATGTAATAAAATAATAAATCTTCTGTTTTTGCAGAATAAAGGATGTCTTCTTTGGAAATGCAAAATTATTGCTTCACAGCTTGAGTAATGTATGTGTTCTTTATGAATAAAAAAATGTATAGTAGGCCCTCTTGGGTGTGAGTCATAAGCCAGCCCACTCTGCATCCAAAATGCAAAATTATTGCTTCACAGCTTGAGTAATGTATGTGTTCTTTATAAATAAAAAAATGTATAGTAGGCCCTCTTGGGTGTGAGTCATAAGCCAGCCCACTCTGCATCCATATGTTACTATTAAACTATAGAAGTTATTACAGCCTCGCTCACCCAACCCATCACAATGCTCGTAATGATGGAGGAAGCATGTCTATCTTGTGTTTGTGTGTGTGTGTGTGTGTGTGTGTGTATGTATGTGTGTTACAGTACAGCTTCCTCCAAATAAATTCTCAAAACATTCGCACTGAATCTCCATTCTTTCTATCCTTTACTATCCTCCATCTGGATGAAGGATCCAAAAGTCATAACCAATTCTCAAATATTTTCTTTGAAAATTTGCATCTTGGTGGTGGGTCTTCCTATCCCCCCCGCTTTTTTTTTATCTGATTCTACCACCTCTTGATATCTCAGTGTAAATTTCCAATTTAACATCCTGCCACAGGACATTAACACAATTACCAATATGGGCACCGAGCTCTTCTGGATGTCTTTGGTTATCAGGAGGTTATGCAGATAATCCAGACGGTGCTTATATTGAGGGTTTATTTAATTTTATTTTTTAAAGAATTTCATTGAAATAAATACAAAATATTTTTAAAACTCTCACAGAAAATGTATGGACCATCTAGATTACGGTTCCGGATGTAGCTTGAGAATCACTGAGATAGACCACATTGAGTCTAGTCAAATGGGACTCTGCCATTACACTGATAGAGGGGAATTCACTGGCAAGACATCTTCCCAAGGTGTTTTATCTGGATCGTAAGATTTCCTGTTTGTTTGCTCGTTTGGTCAGCTGTGCACTGAAAGAGCTAATTAGCAAGCAGCTTTAGATACTCAAAATTTGGAGTGCTGAGTTTCATTAATAAACCTGAGAAACTGAACCTCCTGCCAAGAAGCCCTCAAGATCTCAGCTCCACACATTTAGTCCCTGCTCCTTGTAGGCTGCCCTTATGACCAAACATGCGATCCTAACAGTTCTTCCTACGCAGATTTATTAAACTTGAGGCCTTCCTAAGATGATGGGCACCGAGCTCTTCTGGATGTCTTTGGTTATCAGGAGGTTATGCAGATAATCCAGACGGTGCTTATATTGAGGGTTTATTTAATTTTATTTTTTAAAGAATTTCATTGAAATAAATACAAAGTATTTTTGAAACTCTCACAGAAAATGTATGGACCATCTAGATTACGGTTCCAGATGTAGCTTGAGAATCACTGAGATAGACCACATTGAGTCTAGTCAAATAGGACTCTGCCATTACACTGATAGAGGGGAATTCACTGGCAAGACATCTTCCCAAGGTGTTTTATCTGGATCGTAAGATTTCCTGTTTGTTTGCTCGTTTGGTCAGCTGTGCACTGAAAGAGCTAATTAGCAAGCAGCTTTAGATACTCAAAATTTGGAGTGCTGAGTTTCATTAATAAACCTGAGAAACTGAACCTCCTGCCAAGAAGCCCTCAAGATCTCAGCTCCACACATTTAGTCCCTGCTCCTTGTAGGCTGCCCTTATGACCAAACATGCGATCCTAACAGTTCTTCCTACGCAGATTTATTAAACTTGAGGCCTTCCTAAGATGATCAGAAATCTATAATAATATTTAACTTTGATTTAAAGAAAAGGCATAGATGTGTTCTCAGGTTTCCATTTTTCCCTCTAAACTGGCCAAGACTTATTTTGAAACAGGCACTCGGATGAGTGCCACATTTGCTGTGACACAATCAAGATGAGCCTATTTTAAGCTCAAATAAAACACTGATAGAAGATGAAGGGATAAACTTTCCACTGAGGTATCGGGGGCAAGGTTTTAAATAGGCTTTGGCTAGCAGTAGGTCACTCTCTCAACTCCCTAAGCTCCTGGTGTGGATGCATAATGGACGCTGGGACAGCTTGGCCACACATTAAAATGCTGTATTTATTTTTCCGGGGGAAAAGATAAATCATACTCAGGATGGTGATAAGAAGAGAGGTCAACTTGATACAAAGACAGTGTTAACATCAAAGTTGAACATGCACCCTAGAGCACTAGAACCTATTCTTCCTATGTCAAGATGGCCAGAAAACAGGATCTTGAATGTTGTAACTACAAAGGTAAATGTTTAGGTAATAGATATGCTGACTATTCTGATTAGATCAATATACAATATATGCATGTATCGAAACAACAAACTGTACCTCATAAACATGTACAGTGAAAAAAATAAATTAAAATTAAAAAAACAAGTTAAACATGCAGGTTGCTGGACCTGCACAAGCCAAGGAGTTACTGCTTACATTTTATATAGCCTGTGCGGATGACACACCTTGGAAGGTTCTGTAATGTAGTGTCCCTGGGAGTAAAATTCTCTGGAATGTTTTCCTTTATTTACCATATACACCACCATCATCTCAGTTCATAGGTAAATCTTGTAAGAAATTTTTCACTTAAAGAATTTTTCACAGCTAGTCAATTTTCTTATTCCCCTTTAATTCTGGGTGAGGCCTCATCAGACCCTTGCTAAGCCCAAAATTTAGGTCCCCAGAAACAAATAACTCTGCTGTAGTAAATATATGATAAATAATTGTTTGATATTTATCAAACAGTTCATAAGTAAATAATTGCTTATGAAGTCAAAAGAAAATAAGATGAAAAGTACAGTAGAAAGATAAGCAAATGAGGGAAACTATGAAGTCAGGAGGGACACAGAGGAAGGCTTCCCCTCGGTGCCATTTCCAGCACAGCTACCTTCATGTCTACTGCCTTTGTCATCATACTCCTTGTCGGCCACGGTAAAAATTAATTAAGCGAAAAATATGTGATCAATTAGGAAGAATAGCAGATTAGAAAGGAACATTAAAATACTGAGAGTAAGGGAGAAAGAAAGAAAAAGAAAGTACAGATTAAAATGGGAGAATAAAAATCCCAATGAAAACAAAAGATTAACAGTTAAAAATAGTAAAAGAAAATAAATGATGTTTAAAATAAAATTTTAAAGGCTAGAGGTCAATGAGATTAATGACTGCAAACCTAAAAGCAAAAAAGACAAAGGATAAAAACCCATGACACAAAATTTTAGACAAAACCCATATAAATGTAGGAGATTAAGGATTAAGAGCAGGAATTAGGAGATAAAAAAGTAAAAGTAGAAAATATATGAAAAAAAACATCAATATAAAGAGAATTAAGGAAAATTATGTTTAAAGACCTAAAAATGAAAAGTCAAACTTTAGAGAATTAATTGAATAGAAATGTAGGGCATGAGGAGGGTGATATGGAACAGGGAACAGCTCTTGGGCTGAGCCTCTTCCCTCTCAGAAGGGGCTTCCATCTGTGTGACGTGGTCCCTGCAGGTGGGACATCAAGTGAGAGGAGATCAATATTACCAACTTATAGCCCTTGCATCTTTCTAAAGCATAAAACAGAAAAACCTATAGCTAACTGGCCTCTAATCAGTTCCAAGGCGAGCCCCCCAGAGGACTTCGGGCTCTTTTTTCCAAAAGACAAAGGCTGAGAAAGAAATTATTAAAGCCAAGAAAATAAGAAGCCAAAGTGAAGGGATGAATATGGATTTATTTTTTTTAACCAAATCTCCTTATACCATTCATGGGAAAGAGATAAATATAAGATGATTTACAAAAAGGTATTTCCACACAGAAGTTAACAAACGTGGAACTTATAGCTCAAAGCAATGCTATAGATAGTACTTAAATAGTTGTCAGAAGGATTTGAAAGACATGTAACGTTAGCAGAGTGTAGTGGAAAAGAATTGGCAGACATGTCTGTGTTTTCATCTCAGCTCTGCCACTAGCTGGCTGTGTGACCTTACATAAAACATTTTATGTTCTTGCATCTTACTTTGTACATCTATAACAGGAATAAAATAGCTTGTATTTGATATGCTCTAAAACAAACATTTATGTTGATTTTAAGAAAAATGAGCTTTTATTATATGCTGAATATTAAGCTGAACAAGTTACAGATTTACAAAGAGTCAACTTTTGATTTTATTTTTTTCTATTGTTTTTCTCTTCTTTAATTTATTTCTGCTTAATATTTATTACTTTTTTTTTAACCTTCTGCTTGCTTTTAACTTCTGTTTACTCTTCTTTTTCTAGTTTTCTTTTTAAGATGAAAGTTTAGGTTATTGATTTGAGATCTATCTTCTTTCTTAATATAGGTGTTTATAGCTATAAATTTACCTGTAAGAACTGCTTTAGTTGCATCTATAAGTTTTAATATGTTATGTTTTTTTTTTAAGATGACCAGTAAGGGGATCTTAACCCTTGACTTGGTGTTGTCAGCACCATGCTCACCCAGTGAGCTAACCGGCCATCCCTATATGGGATCCTAACCTGTGGCCTTGTTGTTATCAGCACCACACTCTCCCAAGTGAGCCATGGGTTGGCCCTAATATGTTATGATTTTACTTTCATTCATCCTAATGTACTTTATGATTTTTTTGTGATGTCTTCTCTGACCTACTGGTTATTTAGGAGTGTGTTATTGGACCTTCACGTATTTGTGAATTTTCCAAATTTCTTTGTGTTATAGATTTCTGACTTCATTTCATTGTGGTCATAAAGCATATCTTGTATGATTTCAATTCTTTTACATTTATTGAGATTTGTTTTATAGCCTAAGATATGGACTATCCTGAGAATATTTTATGTACATGAAAAATAACACATATTCTGCTTTTATGGGATTTTATAGATATCTTTTAGGTCTAGTTGGTTTATTGTGTTTTCGAGCCTTCTGTTTCCTTGTTGATCTTCTGCCTTGTTGTTCTATTCATTGCTGAAAGGGGGGTATTGAAGTTTCTGCCTATTGCTGTTCAATTGTCTATTGCTTCCTTCAACTCTGTCAGTTTTCACTTCGTTTTTGGGGGCTCCATTGCTAGGTATGTACATGTTAGTCATTGTCATATTATCTTGATGGATTGACCCACTTATCATTTTTAAATGTCCTTCTTTGTCTCTAGTAATAATTTTTGTCTTAAAGTCTATTTTGTCTGATACACAATCACTAGTTGTAAGCATCTTCCTCAAATTTTGCTTGAGATTATATAAAAATCATCTATGTTTAGTGGGCTTACAGCGTTTCTCCTTCCCCTCCCTCTGGCATATCACCCCCTCCTTGTTGCTTACTCTCATGAGAAGTAAAGAAACAAAGTCAAACAAGGAGGATTATCCTAAGAAATCCAAGCGGTCTGAATGGAGGAAGGGGTAGTTGATGTGATGGAGACACATTCTGTAGAACTGTTGAAGGAAGGAATGAGGAGAAGACAAAGATGGCAGTGGCAGGTCGGTGTGAATACATGAGTTCTTTGAGTCTAAGAGAGTGAGACATCCGAGAACATTCAGCATGACAGACAGTAGGGGTGGAAAGACAGGGTATTTTAAGAAAAGCAGCTCTGGTATCTGTGCTTTCATCTACTTAATTATTTGGGTAAGATGTGCATAAATATTAAAATTATTTTGAGGGCTAAAATGGATGCTTCTCTACCGCTGAGCTGTATGTGACATGGCTAAACAAGTATTATATATAATAATCCCTCAAGGGAATTCTCACAGGTGAAGAGAGTAAGAGCAAAGGTCAAATTTCTGTAAGGGACATATAAAAAAAATACTTTTGGTATTATTAAAAGGCCACTTTTAGTATTATTCTTAGGGAAA
>NW_007734599.1:87260-90608 GCF_000696425.1 Galeopterus variegatus | reverse complement strand
AAAATGGTTGCTGAAGCAACATAAAATTATATTAATTCACTATAGGGAGATATTAAAGAAGGATACATTTTCTCATTTTACATGGAATAAATATTATGAAAATACCTAGTATTGCAAATGTGACTTATTATTATCATCATCATGATTAAGGAACATATCCTAGACCTGACAATCATCACTCAGATTTTGTGAGGATCAAGAGTTTTCACTTTGATTAATTGCATATTATTATGAACAGGATTTTTATTATCAAGATCTTTGCTTCATGATATTTTTCCTTTCTGAAAGATCACATAAAAGTTATGCAAAAATAATTAGAAATGGGTGGCGGAAAATGGAGCAATTAATAAATGGGGATTGCTAATCAATCTAGGGCATAAATCACTGTATGGCAACAGTTTTGCATTAAGACTTTTGTGGGCCCTAGGCAATTTTGCCTTCGTGGGCCTTCCTCCATAAAAAATTATTAAAAATTGTAGTTTAGGACTATTGTTATAACAACAAACATACTAATATTATGTGATAAAACATTTTTTGTGAGATAAAAGTTCATATTTTTTTCCTTCTTATTGGAGAGACAAAAGTATTTTAGGTCCCTGAAAGTATTATGGGCCCTTGGCATTGTGCCTACTGTGCTTGGTAGCTGTGTCGACCTTGAACAAGTCAATTCACTCACTCTCAGCTACAAGCCATGTTTATATTAGATTATAACACAATTAGACACTGTCTTAGATCATGGAGGGCAAAGCTCTGGAGAATGAAATGTAGGAAAAGTAAGTTTTATTAGAAAGCCAAAAATGATAGAATGTGGCCTAGTGAAAGAAGACTTCAGTCCGGTTGCCAGGGGTGGGGTTGGAGGAGGCACTAGGAGTGGAGGTCCCAAGAATCTGGAGAAATGTTTAAAACAGGAGCTGATGGAAGCATAAGTAGAACAAATAAACACTAACCAAAATCCTGATCTCAATCATCTCCAAGGTTATCAACCGAAACATGTATGTAGCAAATGACTCCAGTCTTAATAGCCCTTATGGAAGAAATTGCTTTTATTTAAATAAACTAAACACTTTGTGATAAAATGCCTATCTATTTTATTTTTGCCTTCTCTCAATGAAAGAAAATTATCCTTCATGCAATTGCAGCTCTGAAAAGAAATTAATATTTTTGCCTTTCGGTGTTTTTCCCCAGCATACCTTTTAAGTTAAGTCTATAAGTTTTTTTTTTTTTTTTTTTTTTGTCTTTTTCCGTGTCTGGCAACGGTTCGCAACCCTCAGTGTCGCCCCTGTACCGGGCCGGGACCGGCAACGGGATCGCAACCCTCGGTGTTGCCCCCGCGCCTCGCTCAGCCAGTGAGCGGGAACCGGTCCGTATGTGGGATCCGAACCCTCGACGGGAGCGCCACCGCGCTTCCCAAGCGGCGCACTAGCGGAGTGCGCCACCGGCCCGGCCCTAAGTCTATAAGTTTTTTACGTGCAAATCTTTTAATTGAAGGAACGTCAAAGCCTAATGTGTCAGCGGAGACTTGCAGGCACAGTGCTGATTTCATTTGTGAAAAGTTAAAAGTCATAGCCCTTCTTGAACATTCTCACCTTCATTTCTGCTGAAAATAATGCCAAAAGGTTAGAGGGGTGTGGGAGGTGATGGGGGGCATGTTTTAACTAAGACTTTAAACAGGTTTACCAATATGTCTTTGAGAACTGCTTTATGAAAATGAGGCTAGGATTAAGTACATGCAAATATATTATAGTTGAATACAATTAGAATCATCATGTCATAGAATGAAAACCTTTTATTCTGTACTCTAACAAAAATCCAATTCCCCTTTATTGCAAGTATGCCCTTTCCCTTAAAATAGAAATAAAATAGATTTTAATTGATTTTTTTTCAGTATAGTGGGTTGTCATTACCACTATAGTAACATTTCATGTTATTACTATTATTTTCCATGGTCATGTATGTGGGGGAAAATACACAGTATCTCATTCTGTGGGTTATAGAAAGAGAAGGTTTGGGTAAATTACTTCTGTCTAGAAAGACTCCTACCTTTTGTTGTGTCATTCATCAGGCAAGGAGAAGAGGGAATCAAAGAAAGATGAGTGATTCTGATGTAACTAACAAACCAACCACAAGCTGATTTGAATAGTGAACATGGTGCATGTCAACTCTCATAACCATGTAGTATCCTCACAACCTCAGCAAGTTTTATTTATATACTAACAGAAGGACCATGTAAAACCCACACACAATCCGTCATCAGGAGGACTATAAAATACTAGGGTTTGCTGTGCATGTGATGATTATGGAGTGAGACTGTGCAGTGTTCCCTCTACCTTGAAAACAAAGCTTCAACTTAAACCTTAAGTGAACTGCTTTGGGTAAGCTTATCTAGTGCATGCAGAGCCTACTTAGCAATATCTCCAAGGCCATTTATCCTTAGGGGAGAGAGAAAAAGAAACCATAAAGTTTATAATAGTTGGTGTTGTCTGATTGAGTTAAGTGGAATCTTTGAGTAGTTATTTTAGTCCGTTTTGTGTTGCTATAACAGAACACTTGAGACTGGGTAATTTATAAAGAACAGAGGTTTATTTGGCTTATGATTCTGGGACAGCTGCATCTGGCATGGGCCTCAGGCTGCTTCTGCTCATGGTGGAAAGGGGCAGGCAGCCAGCGGGTACAAGCAGGTCACATGGCGAGAGGAAGCAAGAGAGAGAGAGGAGGTGCCAGGGTCCTTTAAACAATCATCTCTCAGCAAGAACTAATAGAGCAAGGACTCACTCACTACCCCTCCTCACCCAGGGAGAGCATTAATGCATTCTTGAGGGATCCGCCCCCATGACTCAATCAGTTTCCAATACTGCTACATTGGGGATCAAATTTCCACATGAGTTTTGGAGGGGACAACACATCCAAACTCCATCAGTAGTCAACACTGCTTTCATAAGCAGAAAGAAGAATGTCTTGCAAACTTTTTCCTTCCTTTTCCTTTCTTGTTTGATGGCTTATTTGCACAGTTCTTACTCTAATAATCTGAACTACAGAGATGCTTTTCTGCATATTGTCCATGCTGGGATAAAAAAATATAGAAAGCTTTGATTTTAAGTGAATACTGCTTATAGAGATTTATTTTCCAAATAAACACTAACTTATGCACTAATTGCATACAAGTTTCTGATGCTGTTTTGGGGAATTCTCAAAGATTTATGAATTTCCTAAATATTCCTATCGCCAACCTAGACATACTTCAGGATTTTATCTTTGCTTTTGGCAAAATACATTGAGTTTAAAGGTTTTAATAGAAAGTGCTCCACACACCAAGTATTGGATAAAATCTGAGGCTTTTCAGAATGCTAA
>NW_007734599.1:83621-86732 GCF_000696425.1 Galeopterus variegatus | reverse complement strand
ACACTAACTTATGCACTAATTGCATACAAGTTTCTGATGCTGTTTTGGGGAATTCTCAAAGATTTATGAATTTCCTAAATATTCCTATCACCAACCTAGACATACTTCAGGATTTTATCTTTGCTTTTGGCAAAATACATTGAGTTTAAAGGTTGTAATAGAAAGTGCTCCACACACCAAGTATTGGATAAAATCTGAGGCTTTTCAGAATGCTAAAGAAAATTCCAATTCAGCTGCCCTTCTGGAATTAAAAAACAAATCTGCCAAGCTTTATGTTATTTTTACACTTTGTATATGCAAATAAAAGAAAGTATTCGACCATTTTCTAAGACACTTAATTTGACCAAATCAGGTTTGTTTTCACCAAATGAAAAATGCATTCTTCATTTACCACATTATTTTACTTTTCTTTCTTATGACTCTTTTTTTCTAAGCAGAGTTTGCAATCAGATGCCTACTAGCTGGGTGTTCACGAGCTGTGATGGATTACTTTTAATAGGTGCTATTTTCCTACTTCATTAACTGCTCTTTATCTGGTGGTGTTTCTTTGGGCAAGGTAGAAAAGAATCAATGGTTTAACCATTTACCCAAATAGGCAATGACACTAAGTATATTTCTTAAAAGTTGATTATGTATACACAAGGATGTGTTTATTTGGGGAGTATGTGTGAGTAAGAGCTTGAGTGTTTGTGAGCATGTGTGTGCTTCTTTCAACTTAAAACTCTCTCTCTGCCTGGCAGACTGCCATCTCCATGCCAGTCTCCATAGCAACTTCCTTAAGAGTAGAGTAACAGAAATGTGAGGAGGCTTCCTGCCCACAAAGCTGCCACAGCCCTGCCAGAGACCTGACTAGACAGAATCTCAGAACACTGCACATTCCATGAGAGTTCTGCAGGTTACTGCAGCTGGTTCTGTTTAAAAGTGCAGTACCTCTAGTCCTGTGAGGAAGGTTAAAGAATGTCTTCTGACTGGTATTCCCACATATTGGAATGTGGGTATGCACCCCCTATGTCTTGACATTATTTTCCCTCCCCATCCACTTTGAATAATGTAAATATTTTATATCTAGCATTTATTTTTGAGTGATATTTGTAACTTTGCTTGATGGAGACCATTGCCTGATATAGTGTGTTGAAAACTTAATCAGGATATGATTTAAGTACCTTTAAATTACTTGCATAAAGTGTTGACAAAGTGAGACTTTAAATATTTTGTTCCATCTTGCTTTTATGAAAAGATTCATTATTTGTTTTTTAATGAATTGTAATAGATATGCAAGTTTTTCCAAGAAATTAATGACAGTATTTATTTAATATACATATATCTAGTTCTTAACAGAGAGAAATTTTTTCCCCTGTAGGACACTTGGCAATATTTGGAGACAGATATTGATTGTCATGGCTGGGGCCATGATATTGGCATCTAGTGGGTAAAGTCTGGGGATACATTTAAACATCTTATAATCTACAGAACAGCTCCAGGATTACTGGCCCAAAATGTCAATAGTATCAAAGTTATGAAACCCTGGTATATATACATACATGTAATGGTGTCTGTGTGTGTGTATGTACATATAAACAATTTTTAAAATAAATATTATGTGTAGCAAGCTCAGATAGGAATAAACTGTGTTGAAGTGCCTTTCTATCTAAGTTGGTTTTGCTCTGCCTGCTCCGACTGGGCACCAGAACTCTAATGGCAATTGCCAATCTTGAATCTACTGTTCAGATGTATCTATATAATGTATTTAGCATTCCTATAGCTGCAGTTCTTTTTTTTTTTTTTTTTTTAAGCACAAAGGATTAGCTGAGAATACCAGACCTACCCTAGGGAGTAAGAACTATGTATACTTTATGTACAGTAAGAATGATTCATATGCAATGAACTATAAATAATATACAAGGTGTTTTTGACATTAGCTATTAATTCTTTCCCATAAGGAATTAGTAAAATGCTTAGTAAGTATGGCTAAGGGAAGTATTTATGATCTGCAGCATCCTGATTCCTCATTTCATTACCAAAGTTATGCTAACACTCTCCAGGGTGTTTATGTTGTTTCGAATCCATGCTATTTGCAGTTTCCTTACATCAGTTTTTTAAAAACAATAATGGAAAATTCTGAATTTCTGGTTGTACAAATGTAAAGTACACATTAAAGGCAAACCAAGGTGTCTGTGATAGAGACTCTCTGCCTCGGGAGGTTCTCTTTCAGGTCTGGAAGCTTCCCCATGTAGGGCTGAGAGACAGCTGTGGAATACTAATTTCTGGCCCTGTGGTGCCAGCATGCGGCCCAGTAAGTAGGTCTTGCCGCCACTGCCCGACTCTATCCCAAGCCCAGCCAGAGAGGCGCCCAGCCGGAGAAGTGGAAGTTCCGCAGAGACCATGCGCCTTGCAGTGCAAGTGCACGACCCAGCAGGTAGGCCTCATGCTGCCACCTGACTCCATCCCTAGCCTGGCCTAGTGCATGCTGACCAGAGAAGTGCCTTCCTGGAGAGACCCAAGACCCAAGGTGACCATGCACCCAAGGCACTAGTGGACAACCAAGCAGACACTGAGGCAGCCATACCAAATTGGCAGCCCCAGCAGCATCCTAGCCAGACAATAGTGTCAAACCAGTGGACCATGAAATCCCCTGCCACAATGACTAAACATCAAAGGAAAGATAGCGGAAATATGAAAAATCAAGAAAGTACACCACCAGAGGGGAATAACTCTCAAGCTCTAGATCCTATAAAACAGGAAGCCCTTGAAATGTCTGACAAGGAATTTCAAGTGATAATTTTAAGGAAACTAAATGAGATACAAGAAAACTCAGCTAGACAACACGATGAAATGAGGAAAAGTACACAGGACCTGAAAGAAGAAATGTACAAGGAAATCAATGTCCTGAAAAAGAATGTAGCAGAGCTTGCTGAGCTGAAGAACTCATTCAATGAAATAAAAAACACAACAGAGAGTCTAACCAGCAGGCTTGCAGAAGCAGAAGAGGGAACTTCTGACCTTGAAGATGGGCTGTTTGAAATAACACAGGCAGACCAAAAAAAAAAAAAAAAAGAAAGAAAAAAGAATTAAAAACTTTGAAGAAAATCTAAGAGACATATCATACAACCT
>NW_007734599.1:81780-82681 GCF_000696425.1 Galeopterus variegatus | reverse complement strand
AATAAAATGCTAGGAATAAATCAATACCTCTCAATAACAACTCTTAATGTAATGGGTTTAAATTCCCCAATCAAAAGACACAGATTGGCTGACTGGATAAGAAAGATCGACCCAACTATATGCTGCCTACAAGAGACTCACCTCACCCATAAAGACTCACATCGATTAAGAGTGAAAGGATGGAAAAAGATCTTCCAGGTAAACAGAAAAGAAAAATGAGCTGGAGTAGCTATTCTCATATCAGACAAAATAGACTTTAAACTAATATCCATAAAAAGAGACAATGAGGGTCACTACATAATGATAAAAGGACTGATGCATCAAGAAGACATAACAATCATAAATATGTATTCACCCAATGTTGGAGCACCCAAATTTATAAAACAAACTCTATTAGACCTAAGGAAGGAAACAGACACTCATACCATAATAGCAGGGGACCTGAACACCCCACTGTTAATATTGGACAGATCATCTAGGCAAAGAATCAGCAGAGACACACCAGATCTAAACAACATTCTTGACCAATTGGACTTGGCAGATATCTACAGAACATTCCATCCAACAACCTCAGAATATTCATTCTTCTCATCAGCACATGGATCATTCTCCAGGATAGATCACATGTTAGGTCACAAATCAAGTCTCAACAAATTCAAAAAAATTGGAATTATCCCATATATATTCTTCAGACCACAATGGATTAAAATTAGAAATCAATAACAAATGAAATTCTGGAAACTATACAAACTCATGGAAATTAAACAGCATTCTACTAAATGACATAGGGGTCCAAGAAGAAACCAAGCAGGAAATAAAAAAAAAATTTATGAGGGCCGACCCGGTGGCGCACTGCTACAGTGCGCTGCTTGGGAGTGCGGCGGCGCTCCCGCCGAAAGTT
>NW_007734599.1:70094-81462 GCF_000696425.1 Galeopterus variegatus | reverse complement strand
TGATATTACAACTGATACATCTGAAATACAAGGAATCATTCGGGACTACTATAAACAACTAAATGCCAAAATTTTGAAAATCTGGAGGAAATGGTTAAATTTCTGGACACACACAAGCTACCAAAACTGAGCCAAGAAGATGTAGAAAATCTGAACAGACCAATAACAATAAAGGAGATTGAAGCCGTTATTGAAGGCTTCCAACAAAGAAAAGCCCAGGACCAGATGGATTCAGAGCAGAATTTTACCAAATATTCAAAGGGGAATTGACACCAATTCTCCACAAACTATTCCAAAAGATTGAAACAGAGGCAATTCTCCCAGACTCATTCTATGAAGGAAACATCACCCTGATACCAAAACCAGGTAAAGAAACAACTCCTGATACCAAAACCAGGTAAAGATATAACAAAAAAAGAAAACTACAGGCCGATATCCTTGATGAATATAGATGCAAAAATCCTCAATAAATATTAGCTAACAGAATACAGCAACACATACGTAAAATTATATTCCACAATCAAGTGGGATTCATCCCAGTGATGCAAGGTTGGTTCAATATATGCGTAACCAAGGATGTGAAAAAACTCTATAATGAGAAATACAAACCACTGCTGAGAGAAATTAAAGAGGACACAAGAAGATGGAAAGATATCCCATGTTCTTGGATTGGAAGAATCAACATAGTGAAAATGGCCATACTCCCCAAAGTGATATACAAATTCAGTGCAATCCCCATCAAAATTCCACTGACAATTTTCTCAGAATTGGAAAAAACTATCCAGACATTTATATGGAATAACAAAAGACCACACATAGCCAAAGCAATTCTGAGCAAAAAAATAAAAAATAAAAAAATACTAAAGCTGGAGGCATAACACTACCTGACTTTAAACTGTACTGCAAAGCTATAATAAATAAAACAGCATGGTACTGACATAAAAACAGACACACTGACCAATGGAATAGAATAGAGAATCCAGAAATCAACCCACACACCTACAGCCATCTGATTTTTGACAAAGACACCAAGCCTATACACTGGGGAAGAGACTGCCTCTTCAGCAAATGGTGCTGTGATAACTGGATATCAATATGTAGGAGAATGAAACTAGATCCATACCTCTTACCATATACTAAAATCAACTCAAAGTGGATTAAAAATTAAATATACACCCTGAAACAATAAAACTTCTTAAAGAAAACATAGGAGAAACATTTCAGGGAGTAGGACTGGACACAGACTTCATGAATACGACCCCCAAAGCATGGGCAACCAAGGGAAAAATAAGCAAATTCGATTATATCAAACTAAAGCTTCTGTACAGCAAAAGAAACAACAGAGTTAAAAGACTACCAACAGAGTGGGAGAAAATATTTGCAAAATATACATCTGACAAAGGATTAATATCCAGAATATACAAGGAACTGAAACAACTTTACAGCAAAAAAAAACAAAAACAAAAACAAGTAACCCAATTAAAAAATGGGCAAATGAGCTAAATAGGGATTTCTCAAAGGAAGATATATGAATGGCCAACAGACACATAAAGAAATGCTCAACATCACTCAGCATTTGGGAAATGCAAATAAAAACCACACTGAGATACCATCTCACCCCCATTAGGATGGCTAATATCCAAAAGACTGAGAATAATAAATGCCGATGAGGTTGTGGAGAAAAAGGAACTCTCATACATTGTTGGTGGGACTGCAAAATGGTGCAGCCTCTATGGAAAATGGTATGGAGGTTCCTCAAACAATTGCAGATAGATCTACCATATGGCTCAGCTATCCCACTGCTGGGAATATACCCAGAGGAATGGAAATCATCAAGTCGAAGGTACACCTGTTCTCCAATGTTCACTGCAGCACTCTTTACAATAGCTAAGAATTGGAACCAGCCCAAATGTCCATCATCAGATGAGTGGATACAGAAAATGTGGTATATCTACACAATGGAATACTACTCTGCTATAAAAAAAGAAAGAAATACTGCCATTTGCAACGACGTGGATGAATCTAGAGAGAATTATATTAAGTGAAACAAGTCAGGCACAGAAAGAGAAATATCACATGTTCTCACTTATTTGTGGGAGCTATAAATAAATAAATAAATAAATACACAAACAACCTGGGGGGGGAGGAAGACACAACAATTACAATTCCTTGAAGTTGATATGACAAGCAAACAGAAAGGACATTGTTGGAAGGGTGGGGGGAGAGGGAGGGGGGAGGGAGGTTTCGTTAATGGGCCACAATAATCAACCACATTGTATATTGACAAAATTTTTAAAAAATTAAAAATTAAATAAAATAAAGGCAGACCAAGGAAGTTTTGTTGTGTTCAGCATTGCTACGTAAAGCGTGATTTCCTAAACTGGTGAAGGATCCCTGTTTTTTGATTACCAGTCTCCAACAAAATAGATGAAATTGAGAGTAAGATTTTAGGTACATTTACAATAATTTGACAGTACCACAGCATCCAAACACTCCTCATCAATCACTTTGGGTGTTGTCGAATTCACATGGTGAGTCACGGGTTCACTAGCTATGAACTAGTCAGTGTGATCATGCGAACTCACATGGTGAGATCATATATTGGTCTATGACAAATTAGAAATTAAAAATATAACAAACTCCACCACCAATAATACAAGAAACAGCATGAAATTCACTTTATTTTTAATTATCTGGAAATGCCTTCTTATTTTATTCATGCATCGGTCAGTTCTGCATTTATCTGGAGAGGTCTGGTTACGCTACCCTATGTTTTGTTACAGCATTGAGGTTAGTTGTTTCTTACAGGTAGAGTAATATATGGATTTGGTACAACCTACAGTGGGTCTTCTTTTAGAGAGAAATGAATATTACACATAGCAGTAAAGATATACTAAATTATGCTGGTGTAATCAACAACCTCCAAATCTCTGAGGCTTAAATCAGCAAAGGTTTATTCTGGCTAACAGTCCCTGTCTATCACGGGCAGGCAGGAGCTCTGCCATCGATCTTATGTTAGTCACTCAGGAACCCAGGCTGATGGAGCATCCTCCATGTTTACATTACTGATCATTGTCCAGAGAGCAAGGAAGACTTTTGCCACTCTTTCATCATGTAATTAACTCACATCTCACTTCTGTCATCTCAGTGTCCAGATCTTGTCACTTGACCCTATCCAACCATAACAGAAAAGAGGTGCAAATCTAACATGTGTCCTGGACGAGGAGAGCCACAGAAATTTGGTGAACCCCATTGATGACTATGACACTAGAAAACTTCGAGGTACTACTATTAAGCACATACCTTTGCCTTTAATATTCCTAGGTTTATTCTTTAGCATAACACTTTCACCTTTACATAGGTATAAGAGGCAGTGTAGGAAAGCAGAAAGAATATTTCCTTTTATTTCAGATAGAATCCCAATCCTACATCTTAGTTGTAGTACAGTCATATATAAATTACTTAGTCACTTGGATATGGAAAAATAATGCCCACCCCATGGTTTGTCATGATGATTAAATTCAATAACTTTCATTAATGTGCCTTTCATATTACTTGTTAAATGTAGACAAGTGAAAATGTTTATTGTTAGGCTATAATAGTTTCAGTTCGGCTTGCAAAAATATCTTTTTTTGGTTTGGAAAAGATAATATTGGGGTTAATTTTGGTAGGTAGAACTCAGCTATCAAACCATGGTAGATCCTTAAACATCATTACAATCTTATCCATTGGTGTTGATCTAGCCAACATGTTTGAAATCATGGTGGGTGTGAGGGGATGCAAGTTACCAGATTTTTCCTTGGGATAAAAATGTTTCTAGTCTTTCTCATATTTTCCTGTTATAGCATTTTGTGATGCCACTTGGGTCTTGATTGTTCCAGATTACTGTGTAATATTGTTTCTAGGAAATTAGAAATTAGATATGGGGGGTCTTATTTCAAATCCCTGTTCAATTTCAACTGACTTTCATGCTAATTATATACATAATTTTTTCTGCTTAAGAGTATTTTATGTAGGTTAATTCTTTTTAGAAGAGATTATTTTATAGACTCAAACTAAATTTAATAATGATAATTGATATGTCAGAAGATTATTTGTATGAAGAGCAAATGCTGTTAATAATCAGACAATTTTGCATTTATGACAAGGAAAAAGCTGTCCTAGCAATGGTAAAATGTCAGTGACTTATTTCCAATGTAAGGGTAACACACAAGCTTTGCAGTCTTCCTTTCCTATTCTGCAATGAACAGTTTGTTATACCACTGAATCAGTCTCTCTCTTTCTTTTTAAACCTCCTTTTCTTCCTCCTTTTCTGGATTCTGGACCCATTCAGAGATTTTATTATTCATTTATTTAATTTTTATTTTATCCTTATACAATGTAAACATTTTTACGGCCGTTTACCAGTTTCTCCCTAAACCCCTCTCCCCCTCCCCCTTTCCCATCTCTCGTGCCCTCACTTCTGTTCTCTCCTTTTGAAAGTTTAAGGAATTATTGTGATTATTGTATCTTTCTTCCTTTGTTCATTTTTTTTTTTTCAGATTTGAAAGTTTAAGGAATTATTGTGATTATTGTATCTTTCTTCCTTTGTTCATTTTTTTTTTCAGATCCCACTTATGAGTGAGAACATGCAGTATTTCTCTTTCTGTGCCTGGCTTATTTCACTTAACATCATTTTCTCTATGTTCATCCATGTTCCTGTGAATGGCAGAATTTCATTCCTTTTTATAGCAGAATAGTATTCCATTGTGTAGATATACCACATTTTCCTTATGCAGTTGTCCACTGATGGACATGTAGATTGGTTTCAACTCTTAGCTATTGTAAATAAAACTGCAATAAACATGGGAGTGCAGGTATTCCTTCAACATGTTGATTTCCATTCCATTGGGTATACACCCAGCAGCAGGGTTACTGGATTGTATGGCAGTTCTATGTGTATGTAATTGTTTGAGGAACCTCCATACTGTTTTCCATAATGACTGCACAAATTTACAGTCCCACCAACAATGTAGGAGGGTTCCCCTTTCTTCACATTCTTGCCAGCATTAGTTATTCTGTCTTTTTGATTCTGGCCAGTATAACTGGAGTGAAATGATATCTCAATGTGATTTTGATTTGCATTTCCCTGAAGCTTAATGATGTTGAGCAATTTTTCATGTATCTATTGGCCATTTGTATGTCTTCCCTATATAGCTCCTTTGCCCATTTTTTAATCTTATTACTTGTTTTTTTTTTTTTTTAACTGTTGTTTGAGTTGCTTGTATATTCTGTATATCCCTTGTTGGATGCATAGCTGGCAAATATTGTCTCCCATTCTGTAGGCTGTCTTTTCACTCTGCTGTTTCTTGTACTGCGCAGAAGGTTTTCAGTTTGATACAATCCCATTTGTTTATTTTTTTCTTTTTGTTGCCTATGCTTTTGGTATCTTGTTCATAAAGTCTTTGCCTAGTCCTACTTCCTGAAGTGTTTCCCTTATGTTTTCTTTTAATAGTTTTGTTTCCGGTCTTATGTATAAGTCTTTCATCCATTTTGAGTTGATTTTGGTATTATGACAAAAGGTATAGTCCTAGTTTCACTCTTCTACATATGTTTGTCAATTTTCCCAGCACCACTTATTGAAGAGGCTTTTCTTTCCCCAGTGTATGCTCCTGTTGTCTTGTCAAATATCAGTTGGGTTGATTTCTGAGTTCTCTATTCTGGTTCACTGGTCTGAGCATCTGTTTTTATGCCAGTACCATGCTGTTTTGGTTACTATAGCTTTGTGGTATAATTTGAAGTCAGGTAGTATTATGCCTCTAGCTTTATTTATTTATTTATTTTTTGCTCATGAGTGCTGTGGCTATTTGGCATCTTTTATTGCTCCATGTGAATGTTAGGATTGTTTTTTCTATTTCTGTGAAGAATGTCATAGTATTTTGATGGGGAATGCATTGAATCTGTAGATTGTTTGGGGTAGTATGGATGTATTCACGATGTTAAATCTTCCAATCCCCAAACACGGATTGTCTTTCCATCTTTTTTCATTCTCTCTAATTTCTTTCAGCAGTGATTTGTAGTTCTCATTGTAGAGATCCTTCACATTCTTGGTTAAATGGATTCCACGTTTTTTTTGTTTGTTTTTGTTTTTTGGTGACTATTGTAAATGAGCTTGCTGTTTTGATTTCGTTTTCTGTTAGTTATTGTTGGAGTGTAAAAATCTACTGGTTTGGGGGTGTTGATTTGTACCTTGCAAATTTGCTGAAATTGTTTATTGGGTAGTTTTTTGGTAGAGTCTTTAGGTCTTTCTATATATAGGATCATGTCATCTGCAAACAGGGACAGTTTGACTTTGTCTTTTCCAATTTGGATGTCCTTTATTACTTTCTCTTTCTCAATTTCTCTGGCTGGTACTTCCAATACTGTGTTAAATAGGAGAGGGAAGAGTGGTCATCCTTGACTTGTTCTCATTCTTAAGGATCAATTAATTCAGGGTGTCATTGGCTGTGAGTTTGTCATATATGGCTTATATTGTATATGTTAGTTTCAAGAAATTTTTTGATTTCCTGTTTAATTTCTTCTTGGAACCATAGGTTGATCGGGAGCATGTTGTTTAATTTCCATGCATCTGTATAGTTTCTTCAGTTTCATTTGTTCTTCAGAATTCCTATTTCCAATCTGTTGTGGTCTGAAAAGATACACGAAATTATATCTTCTCAAAAAAAATTTGTCAAGACCTGCTTTGTGACCTAACATATGGTCTATCCCGGAGAATGTTGCATGTCCTGATAAGAAGAATGTATATTCTGTAGTTGTTGGATGAAATGTTCTATAGATATTTGCCAGGTCCAGTTGGCCTAAAATGTAGTTAAATCCCATGTTTCTCTGTTGAGTTGTTGCCTAGATGATCCGTTCAGTGCTGTGAGAGATTGTTCAGTTCCCCAACTCTTATCATGTTGTGGTCTGTGCTTTTCTTTAGGCTTAATAGTGTTTGCTTTATGAATCTGAGTGCTCCAGTGTTGGGTGCATATATATTTTTGATTGTTATGTCTCCTTTCTGGATAGATCCCTTTATCATTATATAGTGGCCTTCTTTGCTTCTTTTTATGGTTTTTGGTTTAAAGTCTATTTTATCTGATATAAGAATAGATATGCTCATTTTTGGTTTCCATTTGTGTGGTATATCTTTTTCCGTCCCTTCACTATTTGTGTGTGTCTTTACAGGTGAGGTGAATCTCTTGAAGACAGAATATAATTGAGTCTAGCTTTTTAATCCAATCAGTCAGTCTGTGTCTTTTGAGTGTGAAATTTAATGCACTTAGATTTAGGGTTGTTATGGGAAGGTATTGTCTTACTCCTGGCATTTTATCAATTTTCATTTGGTTATTTTAAATATCTTTTGTTCCTTTATCTCCCTTTTATTGTTTGTCTTTGGTGTTTGTTGGTTTTTTGAGGTGGTAAGATTTAGTTTCTTTCTCTTTCTTCTTTGCATTTTTATTCTACTAGTGGGTTTTGTTCTTTCTTGTATATTCATGGTAATGATCATTGTTTTGGAGATTCCAGATGCAGGACTCCCTTAAGGATTTCTTGCAGGGCTGGTTGTGTGGTGGTGAACTCCTACAGTTTTTGTCTGGAAAACACACTATTTCTCCCTCCTCTGAAGGTCAGAGTTGATGGGTATAGTATTCTTGGCTGCCAGTTTTTTTCTTTTAGTATTTTGAATATATCATCCCATTTTCTTCTGGCCTACAGAGTTTCTATTGAGAGGTCTGCTGGTGGTATGAGAGGGGATTCCTTATAGGTAACTTGACACTTTTCTCTTGCTGCTTTTAGTATTCTCTCTTTGTCTTTTAGCTTGCCAGTTTGACTATAATGTGTTGATTGGAGAGTATCTTTTTAGATTGAATCTGTTTGCGGATCTTTGAGCCTCCTGAATTGGAAGGTCCATGTCTCTTTCTATACCTGGGAAGTTTTCCACTATAATCTCATTGAACAGTTTTTCAGTGCCTTTTCCTTTCTCCTCCCCTTCTGGAACACCCATGATTTGAATATTTGCATGCTTAAAGTTGTCTTCTAGCTCTCTTACATTTTCTTCGTTCTTCAAAATTCTTTTTTTTTTTTGTCCACCTAGGTTATTTTGAAAAGACTATCTTCAGGATCAGAAATTCTTTCTTCTGCTTGTTCTAGCCTGATGCTTAAGCTCTTGGTTTTGGGGGTTCTGTTTTTATTTTTGTTTTTGTAGTTATTGAATGATACTTTCAGTTTCATGAGTTCTACTACATTCTTTTGCAAGGTATTCATCTCTCTGTAAATTTCCTTCTTCATATACTGTATTTTTCTTCTTGTTTCACTATGTTGTCTGAGTCTTCTTGTATCTCACTGAGTCTCCTTAAGATTGTTGGTCAGAATTCCTTTTCAGTCATTTCAAGGGTTTTCTGCTCTATAGGGTCTGGTATTTGAGAATTACTGTATTCTTTTAATGGTGTCATATTTTCTTGGATTTTGTATTTCTAGCTCCTCTGTGTTGATGTCTAGTCATCTGCTAGAGCAGTTGCTTGTTCTATTACTCTAGAGTGGGCTTTGAGGGCAGAAACTTCTTTTTCTAGTCTCTGCTAGTGACTCTCCTTGTGTCAATCCAGACAAGTGTCTGGTGGGCTGCCTGCATGGTGGCTGTGCTTGCTACCATGGTGGTTAGCCAGTTTTGTAGCAGCTGTGGCTGTGGTGGTGGCTGTGGTGGTCCACCTACATGGAAGTGGTGTTTTTGGCATGCTCTTGCCTTTTGCCAGGCGGCAGGGGCTTCCCATGGCTCCTGCCTAGGACCCTATGTCCATGCAAAGATTTTGAAAACTGATTTTTTCCAAGTTCCTAGGCCTAACTTCAATTTGAAGAGTCATTATCATTGTTTTTGTAATGGCCATTGTGGTAAATTAATGCAAAAATATTGCCATTTCTTTCACCTATTTCTGTAACTATGTTATCAATGGGGCTTTGCAGCTCCCTTCTTTAAGATATGGAGTCTATTTCCCCATCCCTTTAATCTGGCATGCCTGTATTGCTTTGGTCAGTAGCAGTGATGGTATGTCACTTCAGAGCCTTGGCCTCAAGAGGCCTTGTATGCTTCTATTTTCTCTCCTGGAACCCTGCCACTGCCATGAGAACAACCTGGGCTAGCCTGCTGGAGGATAAGATCCCATGTGAAAAAGAGCCAAATCATTCCTGCTGAGGCCATTGTAGACCAGCCAGGATCCAAAAGACCTGCAGCTGACTGCAGACCCAGGAGTGAGCACATCAGAATTTCCCAGGTGACCCTATGAGAAATAATACATTGTGGTGTTTATGTCACCAAGTTTTTGGGTGGTTTGTTAATACTGCAACTGTTATGTGCACCATAGACATATTTAATATTTCCATGCCTAAGTGAAGGAAGGGGGCCATAGTGATTGTTAGTCTCAAGGAGATTCATCAATTGAATCCTAAATCTCAGAGTGTTTCCTCTCAAAATAGCTACATTCTTCATTTACATAGGGATTCTCATTTTCACCACTTTTAGTTTACTTTGGCTTCTGTAACAAATTACCACACAGTTAATAGCTTAAAATAACAAAAACTTGTTACCTTATGGTTCTGAGGTTCAGAAATGCTAAAATCATGCATCATCTGAAATCTGGATAGGATGAGAATGTCCCAAATCACTGACTCCTATTTGTTGTTGTAAAATAACAAAAACTTGTTACCTTATGGTTCTGAGGTTCAGAAATGCTAAAATCATGCATCCTCTGAAATCTGGATAGGATGAGAATGTCCCAAATCACTGACTCCTATTTGTTGTTGTTGTTGTTGCTGTTTGTTTGCTTGTTTTCTTTTTTCTTTCCTTCTTTTTTCTTTTCTTTTTGCTTAAGAGTTCTTCTCTCAATTTGTCTTTTTCTTCTTACAGTTTACTATAAGCATCAAGAAGAAACAGGGCCATACTTTCAACACTTCACTTGGAATTCTCTTTGGCTCAATACCTGAAGGTAGTGCTCACACATTCTGCTTTCCACATATATGGAGGACACAACCCAACTACTTCTGACACTATATAGCAAAGATCCCCTTTTTCCCAGTTTCTAATAGCATGTTTCTCACTTCCCTCTGAGTCTTTATAAACAATGCCTTTCAAGTCCATATTTCTACTATCAGTCTGTTTATGATGCTTTAAATATCCTCTAAGAGTCCTCCTCTCTTACATATAAATCCTCACAAGAACAGTCATTAGCATTGATATTTCCACTAATATTGTGTTTAAGGCAACCTAGTATTTTCCATCATTATCCCCAGAATTCTTGCAGCCTCTGCCCATTGCCCAATTCCAAAGCTACTTCTGCATTTTTAGTTGTTTTTTTACAGAAGCACTTCACTTTTAGTGCCAGAGTCTGTATTTGTATTGTTGCTGTAACAAATTACCACAAACTTAGTGGCTTAATCCAACATGAATTTATTATGTTACATTTCTGGAGGTCAGAAGTCCTAGAGACAACATCTTAGCAGGCTGTACTCTTTCTGGAGGTTGTAAGGAAGAATTCATTTTCTTGCCTTTTCCAGATTCTAGAAGCCACCTACATTCCTTGACTTGTGACCATTTCATCTGTCTTCAAAGCCAGCCACATAGCATCTTCAAATCTCTGTCTTCCCTTTTCTCTGATTTACCTCTGCTTTTGTCGTCATATCTCCTTCTCTGACTCTGACACTCCTGCCTCTCTCTTATAAGGACACTTGTGATTATAGAAGGTCCACTCAGATCATCTAGGATAACCTTCCCATCTCAAGATCCTTTACTTAGTCATATCCACAAAGTCCCTTCTGCAATTGAAGGTGATATGTTCACAGGTTTCTGAAATTAGGTCACGGATATCTTTGGGAAGGGGGCATTATTCTACCTACCACAACTCTCTTTCTAGGTGTTTTTTTAAAAAAATATCAAAACCCAGATCCACAGCAAATAATTATCTTTTATGGTATTAAAAAGGGATGCATATACCAAAATTATGGTTCTAAAAGATGAAAAAAAAAACATTATCTTATTGGAAATTGATATGTAGTGAAAAGTAAAACAGGTCCTACTTATTTCCTTAAATAAATCTCTTTGAATTCTAAGCTATAAATGAACAATTCATGGCTTAAATGCTTTTAACTAGTATTAAATTTTTGCTAGTAAGAAAGATCATTCTTCATAGAAGTCTGTCAACAATAAGCAAAGAACATCTTTGGATTAGTGGGAAAATAGAAATGCCCGTGGTCTATCATTTCTCTGATGCTTACATTGATATGATCCGCCTCTGAAGCTGTTAACAAGGCAGGATCACACTGTGCTTGCTTCTAATGACCACAGCTGTCAGTCAGATTTCCATTT
>NW_007734599.1:69193-70068 GCF_000696425.1 Galeopterus variegatus | reverse complement strand
GTAGTGAAAAGTAAAACAGGTCCTACTTATTTCCTTAAATAAATCTCTTTGAATTCTAAGCTATAAATGAACAATTCATGGCTTAAATGCTTTTAACTAGTATTAAATTTTTGCTAGTAAGAAAGATCATTCTTCATAGAAGTCTGTCAACAATAAGCAAAGAACATCTTTGGATTAGTGGGAAAATAGAAATGCCTGTGGTCTATCATTTCTCTGATGCTTACATTGATATGATCCGCCTCTGAAGCTGTTAACAAGGCAGGATCACACTGTGCTTGCTTCTAATGACCACAGCTGTCAGTCAGATTTCCATTTTAGGGACAATATATGGAGGCTAAACCAAATTTTCAAGACCTCTAAGGTTATTTTTTCATATCTTGGCTTTGGGTTTGATCACTCCTCACTTACCTACACCATTGTCATTGTTACTGTTGTTTGTAAAATTGTTTAGCTTCTTTTTATTTCCAGCCACAGTATTTGACACCCTGACCTTCAGTGACATTGAATGCCACAAGCTGATTGTATCCTGAGGAGAAAAAATTTCCTTTTATATATTTTGTTTATTTGCCATTAGCTGCTTGTGACCTTCGTTCTTGCTTTGTAAAATTGCATAAACAGAACATAGAGCTAGATCTTCACTAACCCCATCCCATGGCTCATGGCAGTATTAAAACAGTACTTTTCAGTGTCTTCTATTCGCAAAAGACACTATTAGTTATTTTTGTCACCTCATATAATCTAAATGTATGACCACAACTCTTATTGCACTTCTTTGAAGGCCCTTGGATTCTGGTCCAAATATTGCTCTTGATATAGGAAAAAAATTATTTACTTTCTCTCCAGGATTGTTTCACTTCTGGATTTAAGGCACAAGC
>NW_007734599.1:0-68466 GCF_000696425.1 Galeopterus variegatus | reverse complement strand
ATTGGAGTCCATCTGGAATTTCTTTAGATCATCTGTTTGTGGGTTTCCCCCTCCCGTCAAATCAAGGCATGTTAACGTCATCAGAACCCTTCTTGGTTACCATCTGCCACCTCACTACAGATTTGAGATTCCTACAGAATTCACAAGTCCTGAAACTAGTCATGGTTCCATCGAAGACTTTTTATGCTGTAATCTATAGCTTTATCATTAGGTATTGATTTATTTTCTAGCATTTGACCACACACACGTGTGTGTGTGTAGGTATGTCTTTTAATGAACACTGTGGTTGATTAGTAGGATTGAATTACAAACTGGGAATTTTTATAAAAGATATTATGACTTAGTGGTTAAATGTAGGACTTTGGGGTTAGCACACAGGTATAAACCATGACTCTGCCATTTACTAATATTTCATGCTTAGGTAATTACTTTTGCTCTCCAAGACTCAATTTCTTTTTCTTTAAAACAGTGATCATGATAGAACCTTCTCGATAGGGTTTTTGAGAAGATTTAATGAGATCCTGCAAATTACTTCCTTGGCATGGTGTTTGGCAGGTGTTAAATACTCAGTAAATTTCATCTTTTATTTTTGCATTTGATAAAGATGTTGAGCAAATGTTCAGAAAAGTTCCAACTGAAATAGGAATATGATTATGTTGGTTAAAAGGGAGTTGACATTTATTCACTCAGTATAAATATACTATACACTTAATA
This sequence comes from Galeopterus variegatus, assembly GCF_000696425.1. Taxonomy (NCBI): domain Eukaryota; kingdom Metazoa; phylum Chordata; class Mammalia; order Dermoptera; family Cynocephalidae; genus Galeopterus; species Galeopterus variegatus. The sequence continues at coordinate 67,752 of NW_007734599.1, read as the reverse complement.
TAAATTTGATGTCCTTGTCCTTAAGCAACTCAGAATATAGGAGGGAAGCAGTAAAACAAAGGATGATAACACAACACAACTATGATGCGTAGAGATATGGCCAAAATGTTATGAGAAAACAGGGGTACCTACCCTGAATGTCAGAAAGAGGATGGCAAAGAGATGGTTTCCTGCAGGAAGTGGGGTCAACATTCAGTCCTGAAATTATTCTAGGTGCAGAGACAAAAAGAATGATATGATATAAAACAAACCAAAAACAAAACTAAACCAAAAACTAAACTAAAAACTGGACTATGGCAAAAGAACTAAATTGAATTTCTGGCTTGAATTTGTATAATATCAAAACCTGCTTAAGGAAGTAAATAGCTTATTGGGTATATCTCATTTAGGCCATGCTATAAATACCTGGCTTACCTTCTTCCCTTGTACTAAAGTTAATAAAATAATTATGATTACTATTTTATTTAATACCCACTATGGGACAAATTCTGAAGTTGGTTGCTTAATAACCATTGTCCTCTCCAGTCACATTATATTTATTGTTTTCAAGTTAAGTCCGGTAAGCACGCCACCACTGCAGAAACCTGTAGCAAATGAAAGGAATGTTAAACAGAGTTTGCATGCCTAACTCTCTTTATTCTGTCCAGGTGATTTGGTTATTTTTATTAGGAGGATTAGAGATGTAAATTTAAAGATCTAAAGAATTCCTCCCTGCTGATACCAAATATTTAGTGTTTTGATATGGCAACATTCAACAGCTTTAAGATTCTAATTAAAATTATTAAGAGTGTATAACTTTCCTGAATGTCAGCAACCAAACTTGCAACTTGTTAGCAGCTGATGCTTTTAAAATATGGAGTTATCAAGTTACTAAATTCGAAATTTTGCATACCTTCATCCCTACCTCTCATACCTTCCCTCCCAAGGACGAGCACAGACAGTTACTTTCTTTAAGTTTCTGGACACGGGTGACTTCCAGAGAAAGCCATTAAAGTTTGTCAACCTTCTACATGGAGAAGCCTACAGAGCAGAGAGACAAGGCAGTGAAGGGGCTCTTTTCCTCCATTTTACGGAGGACAATGATCATTTGGATTTTGTAAGATGCTACAACCTTGAAGTTGTGCTCTTCAGTGAGAATGTAAGCTCTGTAGGAAATGTAAGGAGCTCGGATGACCATGCCTGACCCCTTGTTAGAGTTGCTTCTCTTGACTGCTAGCATGCCTGTCAGGTTTGGAGGTGGTTTCTGGATTCATTATCTGTAGAAAAGAGAAGTGTGGCTTCTTCATGGATATTGATCCTGTAATGTGCCTTTGCTTTTAGTAATCACAGTGGGCTTACCGATGCTGAGTATGTGTGCACTATCTAAAAGGTTTAACTGCAGTGAATTGAGCTAATAAATATTTAAGTGAATAGTGTAGTTGCAGATTGGATTGTCTTAATTGTGTGTTCCTACTTTTCCATTTCTCTCCACTGCTTACCATTATACACTGACATACCCAACACCTGCTGCAGTGAATTGAGCTAATAAATATTTAAGTGAATAGTGTAGTTGCAGATTGGATTGTCTTGATTGTGTGTTCCTACTTTTCCATTTCTCTCCACTGCTTACCATTATACACTGAAATACCCAACACCTTTCACTTTTGGTTGGTTGCTGGTTTTTCTTCTAAGGTCCTGTATTTCCTAGTGTCTTAAAGCAAAAAATGTTTAGAAATAGATCATATAGAATGGATGGCAAATATCTAACTACCCATCCCTTACCATAGAAGCCATCACCAATTGATTACAGTACCCTTTCTGGTTGACACCGCACTCAGCCTGAGAATCCTTCTCCTTGCTTCAGAAAGTACAAACAATGGAAGAGAGATGGCAGGTGAGATGAAACCTGTTGGTCCTTTGAATGAGTCATATTATTTCATACTTCAGGGAACCAAGTGAAATTGGGCAAGAACACTTAAATTCTACCAAGCTTGTAAGAAGAAAAATGCTTATTTTATATGTGCATATGTGTATATGTTTGCTTATGTGTGTATCTATCTATTAACATACTTTTGAGGGAGAGAGAAAGGGAGATTAGTTCATTACATACAGTTAAACAAAATAACTGTGTGTATAGAGTTTTCATAATCTATAATAAATTCAATTAGTAAATTGTAGAAAGAATGACTTTGTAATATTTTCCCATTATATACATTTATTATAGGAACACTCTGTAAGATTGTCTTTCTTGTAAAGGTAAGTAAACATTGTCTATCTTCATGAAAAAAAAAATTAGTCTGGCAGTACCTACACAGGTTTATAGTTTGAAACTATAACTTCTTTTTATGGGGTTTAAACATGGGGAATGGTTCACGTTGATTTGGTTGTCACAGCAAACCTAGGCAGCACTTTGTAATTTTCATCATTCTATGAGAAACAAAAAGGGTTAAGAAGAAAGCTGTTCCATCCCTGGGCACCATAACAGAGTAGAAGTAGATGGTTCTAACTCTTTCGATTTTGTATTTTATCTGAAAAGTAGAGTAGAAAATTTTCTCACCTCCTCGGGTCATTTAAATTTGCTGAGCATTTTTTAATTTTAATTTTAATTTATTTATTTTTTTGTCTTTTTCGGGTACAGTGTGTTGTTTTAGTACATGCATATGCATGTATTGTGTAATGCTGCACTCAGCATAGGTAGTATATACGTTACCTAGACATTTATCATTTCTTTGTGGTGATAACATTCAAGATCCTTTTCTCCAGCGACCTTAAAATGTCCAATATAATATTACTGGCTGTGGTCACTGTCGAACACCAAAACTTATCCTTTATTTCTCACTGTAAGTTTGTGCTGTCATCCTGTTCCCATCCCCTCTTCACCCCTTCTTAGCCCAGCCTCTTGTAACCACTATTCTCCTCTTTACTTCTATGTGAACAGTTTTCCAGATCCCCACATAAGTGAAGTACTGCAGTATTTGTGTCTCTGTGCCTGGCGTACATCACTTTACATAATGGTCTCTGGCTTCATCCATGTTGATGTAAGTGGCAGGGTTTTTGTTGTTGTTATTGTTGCTGTTTTAAATGTATAGCTGAATATTCTTCCATTGTGTATATGTACCACATTTATTTATCCATTTATTTGTTGATGGATATTTAAATTAATTCCATCTCGGTATTATGAATGGTGCTTCAGTGAACATAGGTGTGCAGATACCTCCTTGACATACTGATTTCATTTATTTCAGTATATACGTAATACTGGGATTGCTAGATCTTAAGGTAGGTCTCTTTTTAAATTTTTGAGGAACCTTTATATTGTTTTCCATAATGGCTGTACTAATTTACATTCTTACCAACAGTGTATGAGTGTTCTTCTTTCTCTGCATCCTAACCAACATTTATAATGATGATGATGATGATGATGATGTTGATAATATCCAGTCTAACTGGGCTTACTTGATATCTCAGTGTGGTTTTGATTTTCATTTCCTTGATATTCAGCATTTTTTCATGTACCTGTTGGCCCATTTGTGCTACATTTTCTTTGTTCTCTTCGAACACTCTGAGTCTATCCTCCATGTTTCTTAACATCTCTCTAACATTTCCCATCTCTTTATTTTTTTGGACCATGTTCTAGTTTTCCTTGAATTTATGTTACCTGTTATTAATAGGTTCTTTATCTATGTTCATTCCATTATTCAGTCTCTCTAAAGAGACTAAAAATTCAGACATTTTTGTAATCATTAATTTATGAGATCTCACTTATTCTTTTTAACTGGTCATCTTTCCTAGTTGCTTGTCTTGTTATACATGATTATTTTCTCAAATTTCTCTGAGAAAAATAAATACCATTTAAAAACTCATTATTGTTTTTGTTTGTTTCTTTGCGTTTACTATCTTCTGGGTCTCGTATAACTTCGTATAATATATGCTATACGAAGTTATTACGGAAAGAAGGAAGGAAAGAAAAAGAAAAATCCTCTAAGTTTCAGGACTTTTATGCTTTGAATGGAACTTTTACACTAGCATAACTAAGCCACAGATGACTCAGGTCTTGTGTATTACCTGATTCTGAGTCACACACCCATTGAATGGATGATTGAGTCAATCAGTTATTGATATTTTTAAAATTTTTTGTCCCAGAATGTATAATTTCTATTAGTTACATATACATATGATGTTCTATCCCGTCCTTTTTAAGTACACAATTAAATAATGACACTACACTATTATGTTTATATTTAGTTAACAGGAATAATTTCTGCTAATTGTTAATGCGATAGAGACCATGCTGGTAAACAATTGTGCACATTTCTTGACCCACTTACTACAATTTGTATCTGACCTCCTGATCCTTGGGAAATTTTATCTGCTATTGTGCCACTTTTATCCTGTCTCGGCTATTTGTACTGAGCTGTTAGCTGTCTGCAGTCAGCTCAAAACTGCTTACAGAGGCAAGAGGCCCTCAGTGATCAGGAACTACACCAGACAATATAGTTTGCTCTTGTTTTTGCATAACTGAGTCACATTATCAAACAGTAAAATAGAAGGATATGGTCCACTACACAGAAATATATGAGAAAATAAAATTTGAAATTCCTTTTTAAATTTATTTTTTATCGTAACATATTTGATTGTACATATCTGTGGGATATTAAGTTGAATATCAATACCTGTGCAAATATATGATGCTCATATCAGGATAAACAATGTATTCAACATTATATAATGTAATTGTTTTTCATGTCCCCTTACCACTGCTCCCTTATCCCCCTCCCTCCCCCTTTGCCCACCTCTGGTAACCTCAGTTCTGTTCTCTGCTTTTGAAAGTTCAAAGTATTAATATTATGAATAATAATATTAATATAATAGTATATACTATCAATAATATATTGATTGTTGATATAATATAATCACATATAATATATTTGATTGTTGTATCTTTCTTTTTTAAAACATTTATTTATTTATTTTTTAGCTCCTACTTATGAGTGAGGACATGTGGTATTTCTCTTTCTGTTCCTGGCTTATTTCACTTGACATGATTTTCTCTGAGTGTTTCCATGTTGCTGTGAATGACAGAATTTCATTCTTTTTTATGGCAGAGTAGTATTCCATTGTGTATATGTACCACATTTTCCTTACTCAGCCATCCGGCAATGGATATTTAGGTTAGTTCTAACTTATCTCAATGATAATTCAGAATAAGGAAAGTAGGTCATATTTGAAATTGGGTGATTTCAGAGGTTTCACTCATTTGTTATATAGGCTATAAAACTGGTTAATGATAATAATGCAAATAATATAAATATAGGTGGTAGATTATTAGAGTAACAGTTTTCAATTAGGCACACCTCCCTATCTTCACATGCTTATGTAGTTCACCCACACTGACTATAAGCTTGGCCATGTGACTTGCTTTAATCAATGAAAAATTAACTAATGTGATATGAGTAGAGACTCAAATAGGCCTAGTGCATTGAGACTAGCTTTTTGTAACACTGACACCATGTGAAGACACCTGGGCTATAAACTGCTAGAGACACGTGATCCAGCTGATGGGCACCATGAACCTTCAGATAAGTAGGATCATTTTATGTCATCCAACCCCAGTAGAACTGTCAATTGAGGACAGCCACACAAATGAGCCAAGGTGGGACTAGCAGAAGAACCATCACAAGAACTCAGCCCAAATTGCTGGTCATGCATTAATAAGTGATAACTTTGAATCCACTGAGTTTTGGAATTACTGGTTTCTGATATGGTAAGTAAGCATGGATTTTTAAAGTTATTTTTCTCTCTTTCTCTTTTTTCCTTCTTTCTCTGCTTTTAAGTTTCAAATAACAATAAGTATGAGGATAGATAGTGCAGGGCTGGTACAACAAATTGAAGATGTCATCAAGGGACTTTCTATCTTTAATGTCTTGGCTTGCTGTTTATGACTAGATGACTATTCTATCTTCAGGCATCACATCTGTGCTCAGGGCAGGAGGAAGGGAAAATGTCTTCACCTACTTCTCCTGTTCTATTCATTAGGAAAGTGGAAATATTGCAGGCATCCCTACCAGACTTCTGCTGTGTTTTATTGGATAGAACATATCATCTGGCCACTTTTGGCTGCTAGGGTGGCTGGGGAAGTGAGTGTTTAGCTTTTTCAGCCCTTTTAGTGAATGCAGGGAAATGGATTTGGGAATGACTATTGTATTATCCAACAACAGTGTCAGGTATTTTTTTTTTTTTTTCTTTTCACATTGCTTTTATCTTCATGGTATTGCATGCAACTCCAAAAACAGGAACCGCATAAAACTAGATTTGTATCTATTCATTAGTTAGATAATACTTACCCCTTTCAGCCTCAGTTTCTCTGTCTGTAAACATGTGAAATAATGCTGCATTCTTCAAAAATGTGTTTAGAATATTAAATTACAATATGGATAATCATATAAAGAAATGATATTAATTATATTTAGGAATGATTTAGGTAAATTTTTATTTGCCATTTTTGTGATACATAAGGCCATATTGTTTTGGATGATCAAACAGGTATATACTGACTTTCCCTTCACCTTGTCTTTCTAGTTATTAAAGTCAAAATATCGTTCATAAACAACTTTGACTCTAGATCCTGAACCTATCTTTCTGTAAGACTAGTTTAGGTTTGAAAAAGTGAAGAATGTCTCTTTTATTCCATTTGGCACATATATCTAGGAGCTTGAAATGTGGCACGAAGGGAGAAAAGTTATGGTTATGGACAGTTTGAAACTCTAAATTATGAGATAAGGCTGTGGGATGTGATTGAATCCAAACCCCCATATAAGTAGCTGTGTCTCCTGATAATCTTCCTTTCAACACTGCCCAAACTTTGGCCAGTTGACATTACTGGATATCTTTGGCATTAAAAATGACAGATCACCAATAAAATCTCTGAGAATTTATGAACCAAACAACCTATATTTTAATTTACATTACCCCAAGAACCTCAGGAATTATGACTCTGAAGGGTAAAGGTATATTAGGCTTTGCTGTAGTAACAAATAAACCCAGAAATCTCAGTGGATTAACACAATACATGGGTTTTACATTACCCCAAGAACCTCAGGAATTATGACTCTGAAGGGTAAAGGTATATTAGGCTTTTCTGTAGTAACAAATAAACCCAGAAATCTCAGTGGATTAACACAATACATGGGTTTTTTTTGTTTTGTTTTTCTTGCTCATGCAAAGTACTATGCAGATTCAGTGATTCTCCCAGAAAAGCTCTCTTCCATTCCATGACTCAGGGATCCAGGAAACTTCTGTCTTATGGCAGAATCATGAGCACATGGCCTCATGGTCACAAGTAACTAGGTGATCAGAAATGGAGGCATGTCAGCTTTAATGGTCTTGGTCCAGAAGTGACAATTGTTACTTCTTGTTTTTATGTATTGTTCAGAATTATCACATAGCCCAACATACCTCAAAAAGGGGGGTAGAATATGTAGAGAAGGATGGATATTTAGTGAGCACTAATTGTCTTTACCATAGAGGAAACTGATTTCTTCATAGTTATAGCCTTGAGGGTTAAATTCAGTGAAGTAATATTTATATAATACCTAGCTGAATATCTGGTTCCATGAGCACTGAGACCATATCTGTTTTGTTTATTTCTATATGCTTAGCAATGGGCAGAGTGTTTGGCAAATAAGAGGGACAATAATAAAATGAATAGATGATGACAAAACAACTGCATGATTGATTGACTGAATGAACATACAGACAAGTGATAACTCCCTTACTCTCAACTGTATTTTATTATCTTTGAGTGCAGAGAACACAACTTATATTTCTGTGTCTTCATAGATCAGTAAAATGTCCAGCACATAGTACATACTCAATAAATATTTGTTGATGATGAGGTTGGTGAAAAAGAAGGCTAACAGTTCACAGTCTAATTATGATCGCACTGAATGATTTGCTTTTCCTTTCACAGGAAGGGTTAAATTTATAATTGAATGAATTGTATCTTCCACTGGAAGTTTATGTATATTTTAGAAGTAGAATCTTGGAAAACCTCATTGAACTTTGAAATACCAGGACAAATGTTCACCATGTGCTACACGAAGCTTAAGGCATTTAATATAACTGTACTGCTATAGCACATTGCTTTACTTCCTTAAACAACATAAATTTGCTGAGCTGGGCATTAGAGAACTATGATTTGTTGACATGAATTCAACATGATCCCAACCTGCATAATAAGAATGTTTTGATTCGTTTGCCAACTTTGATTCCTTTGCCAACTTTCATGGATCATGCTTTTGGTCTTGGCAATCTCCTGCACATCAGCTATCCCATTTCTCTGAATTTTCAGAGAAAGTCATTAATTATTTTTCTTTGCACTCCTGGGATTCATCACATGAAATTACTAGACAGCAGCAGTGGATTGTTTCCCTGAGACATTTTTAAGTTGGGGTGGTACCAAGGATTTCTGTAAGTCAGAGACCAGGTCTAACTGGTTCACTGTCAGCTGGTGTTTATTCAAAGTTTATTGTTTCACTCAGTCACAGCAAACATAAGTAAACTGAAGTGCTAAAGTGTCCATGAAGACATGAAGCGTGCTTTTCCATTTTTATTCACAAGAAGTGTTTTCTTGATGGAAACTCTAGGTGAATATGGAAAACTGCATCTGGCTTTAGAGAGGAAAACATTTGAAATTCTAGTTTGGGGATTTGTACAAGTACAGTGTGAGGCAATAATATTTAAGCGTGCTTTTCCATTTTTATTCACAAGAAGTGTTTTCTTGATGGAAACTCTAGGTGAATACGGAAAACTGCATCTGGCTTTAGAGAGGAAAACAGTTGAAATTCTAGTTTGGGGATTTGTACAAGTACAGTGTGAGGCAATAATATTTAAATGACGCCTGGAGGATGAATAAATGTCAACCTTGCAAAGAGAAGAGGAAATGGCATTTCAGGTAATCAACATATATAAAGTTATTTAGGAGGGAGAGAATTTGGAGCTTTCAGAATATAAAGAGTCAAGTTGGTAAAGAAAATGGAAAACGACTGGCCTGAGAGATAGGAGAAAAGCGAGGAGAGTTTGTTGTTCCCAAAGTCAAGAGGAATATCATCACATTAGGTCAAGTAAGTTTAAGATTAAAAAGAAGTCCATTGAGTGGAGGATATTTGTGACATCTCATTTTTTGGTATTGGCATTCACACAAGGGTTTTTTTTTAAATAGTTTTTAAAAAAAATTTCAAGTGCTTTTTTTTGTTGTTTGTTTTAATCAAGAGCAATGTCTTCATGGTTTTGAGCAAGGAAGTGTCTTTGAAGTAGAGTGACTAATTAATGGAAAATGAGAAAGTCATCATAGTGTGTCTAGATAATACTTATGAGCAGTGTGTGTATGCAGAGGAAGAGAGAAAACAGTAGCTAGCAAAGGAGGTGGCACTTAGGGAGTTTTTCTTTTTCTTTTTAGGTTGAGGCCAATTACAGCAAGTTAAAACGCTGATTTCAGAGAGCCAGCAGAGAGGGAGAGCCTGAAAATGCAAGTAGGAGGAGATAACTGAAGTGGCAGCAACCTTAGAATCTAGGCATCCATGCAGGGACTGGCCTTTGCTAGGAGGAGCCTCACTTACTCCAAGGTTATTGAAGAAAAAATGGGAAAGATGAGTCAATACTTAGGTTAGTTTATAGATTTGACAGCAATGTTAATTATATATACATATTTTAGGAAATATAAAGCAAGCAATTAGCGTGGAGTTGAAGGAGAAAGGGTAGAAGGTGGGTAAGAAGAAAGTTTAGGTATTTGAAGGCAGTGAAGGGTGGTTGTGGAGAGTGGGAAAATGAACTTATTAGAGAACTGATGTGAAGAATGCCAAGCAGTGTTGAGTGACCATTTGAACTGATGACCAAGAATTTATAGTGAGATCAGCAAATTGCAGTTGAATTACAGTGGACCTAGAAGCAAAGTGAGAATAGTTTACATAAAGCTTCTTTCTTAAATTTCATAATATTAAATCCAGGGTTGGTCCCATGTTTCTACAATTATCAAGGGTCCAGGACTCTTCTGTTTTGGTACTCTACTTTTTCCATCATTTGACTTTACTTCATGGCAAAGATGGGCTTCACTCCAACCAGTAAAAAGAGAAAAGATATTTGCAGTTGAATTACAGTGGACCTAGAAGCAAAGTGAGAATAGTTTACATAAAGCTTCTTTCTCAAATTTCATAATATTAAATCCAGGGTTGGTCCCATGTTTCTACAATTATCAAGGGTCCAGGACTCTTCTGTTTTGGTACTCTGCTTTTTCCATCATTTGACTTTACTTCATGGCAAAGATGGGCTTCACTCCAACCAGTAAAAAGAGAAAAGGTATACAGTTGAATTACAGTGGACCTAGAAGCAAAGTGAGAATAGTTTACATAAAGCTTCTTTCTTAAATTTCATAATATTAAATCCAGGGTTGGTCCCATGTTTCTACAATTATCAAGGGTCCAGGACTCTTCTGTTTTGGTACTCTACTTTTTCCATCATTTGACTTTACTTCATGGCAAAGATGGGCTTCACTCCAACCAGTAAAAAGAGAAAAGATATTAAAAAATGTGCATCCACCCCCCTTTTAATGTGTTGCCAGAGAATGGGGTGATTGAATTAATGACTTTGAAGACTGTATTAGTTCATTTTTGTGTTGCTATAACAGAAAACCTGTTTTTCATTTCATTCCTAAAGTCATTTTATTGTTTCTGAGATATCACGATTTCTCTCTCCTGTATTCCTCTCAGTTTGCTGGAGTTTTGTTTTTAGAAAGAAGAGACGGAAAGTAAATTTTCAGAATTCTCCCACGTCACTCTTGCACTCTTGACCTATACTTCTTATTGCTTTTTTTTCTAACATGAAATATTGATGATGAGAAAGAATTTTAATGCCATTTTGATTCTTATTTCTTTATAGATTATATGATTTTCCTTTTGAGAAGATTTAGAATATTCTTTTATTGGAGTGCTGAAAACTCGTCAAAATGTATATGCTTGAAACTTTTTTCACTGGTTCCGAAGACTCGAAATAACTTTTCTATTTTTTTATTTTATTGCTACATTTTCTTTGTTCTCTTCGAACACTCTGAGTCTATCCTCCATGTTTCTTAACATCTCTCTAACATTTCCCATCTCTTTATTTTTTTGGACCATGTTCTAGTTTTCCTTGAATTTATGTTACCTGTTATTAATAGGTTCTTTATCTATGTTCATTCCATTATTCAGTCTCTCTAAAGAGACTAAAAATTCAGACATTTTTGTAATCATTAATTTATGAGATCTCACTTATTCTTTTTAACTGGTCATCTTTCCTAGTTGCTTGTCTTGTTATACATGATTATTTTCTCAAATTTCTCTGAGAAAAATAAATACCATTTAAAAACTCATTATTGTTTTTGTTTGTTTCTTTGCATTTACTATCTTCTGGGTCAGTGCTTCTATTGTCTACTTTGGTTTTTCTCATTGAAGTTGTGAACTTTCTTCAAATACTAAGTAAACCTTGGTTGACTATTCATAATTAAAAATGAAGAACTGCATTGATTAATGTAGACAGCTGGCCTACATTTCTTTTACAGTTGTGGAACTGTTGTCCCCAAAGCCTTACACTCTGAAAAGGGAAAGCTGATTCTATATAAGAATAAGGACCTTGTCAGTGTGCAGATTTCCCTTTAGACTATGTGGATGGGATGTGTATTGGCAGGACCTGGGCCACCACTGTTACAAGCTAAAGAATATTTTATTTTGAGGTTTTATTGGTTAAAATCTTAGGTGCAGAAGAAAGGATGCACTCCAGTTAGTTTAATTAGGAAGGCATTTATTAAAAGATAGTAAATAACTCAATTAGTTGTAGAGAGGCATACAGGATGAGTCTCTAGAAGAAACTGCTGGAAAAACAAAAACAAAAATGGAAAACAGTCAACAACCTCACTGAAGAACTGGCCTAATTAGGGAACTCACAAAAGGCCATTTAGACCCTAAAGCATCCAACCTCTGCTGCCACCCACAGCAGCAGAACGGATGCCCTGTGCCCAGCCTTCCTTTCAAATTGTATCCCAGGAAGCAGTATTCACACTGTAGGGAACCATCAAAAGTAGAGAGTGCTCAGAAGATTCAGAGAAGTCACAAATGTCAGAGATGCCCTACATAGGGAAACATACTTGAGCCTGTTTCCATCTCCTGGTTTACCTGCTTTTCCTTTTGATTCCACTGATCCAGTGATTCTATACTTGGCTTTGTACCTCTCTCTAGTCCTAAAACACAAACTAATGATCCCTTACCAATTAATGTTTCTCATTAGAAAGCCCTACCTGAGGCTTGAGATGGGATTCACTGCTGCAGCCAGCTGAACAGAAAATGAAATTGAAGGGGTTGACCAGCCCCAGCTGTGCACAGCAAATTCTTTAACTATCCTAATTCTCACCTGTAGTTTATTGTACTCCCTGTACCTGCTGATTCCAAACTTGGTGCTTTGGGGGGGTCCATCAGGAAGCAGTGTGCCCACCTCTACTGTAGACCCTTCTGACTATTTTCTTTGATCTGATTGATTCATCCACAAGACTCATCTAATTGCTATCTTCTAGGAATTAATCAAAATTTCTGGTTTGCAGATAGCATTTTTCCTTTTTCTGCACTCTAAGGGATGAGTTGTTTTTGTATTTCTTTAGTATCATTTCATTGGGTCTTTGGAAGGAATTGAAGGTAAATGTGGGTGTTTACACAACTATTTTGTTACAAGGTTTAGTCCATGTTTTAGAAAAAAGAAAAGCAAAGAAAATCTCGTAGCTGGCACCCCTGTCTGCCCTCTGCCTTGTGTTTACTTCTGTATTGCCAACACCAGGGGATGGCGAACATTTTCCAAAACGGGTCAAATAGTAAATATTTCAGGCTTTTTGACCCTATGGTCTCTGTCACAACTACTCAAATCTGCTATGGTAGTGCAAAAGCAGCCATAGGCAATATATGAAGATATAGGCATGGCTCTGTTCCAGTAAAAGTTTGTTTACAAAAACATGGCCAACAGACCATAGGCTGCACATCCCTGGTCTATATGAGAGGTGCTGAGGCAGAATATACTGACAGTCTTAGCACTAAGACAAGGAATGGAACATTTGAGGATGCAATTGCTTAAACTCTTAATCTCTCCTTGTGCATAAGTATTCAAAAAATTTTAACTGAAAAATTGTAGGTTTATGAATATGCCATTCTACTCACAAAATGCTTTGTTTTACCATTTCCTTATGCCAGTGAATGAAATAATTTGTAGTAGGCTTTTTTGTGACTTTGCTAGTTACAATATGAAGGCAGTATATGCAAATAATTTTCTGGTGTAAAACACCCTGATATCAGAAATATTTTCCTCAGAAATGAGCATGTTTACATGCAAAGGAGAAGAAAGGCAAAATCTCCAAAAGTAACTTTCGAAAATTAGAATCTTACATCCTGGTAAATTAGCACATGAGGAGACAACAAAAGGCTACTTGCCATTATTTTCATCTGAGTTTTCACTTAAATAGGAAACATATTACAATTTGGAGGCAGGAAAAGGGCAAAAATGTGGAGAAAAAAATATTATAAAGTATTTTAAAGTTTAAATGGATCAGAAAGTTGCTGAAAACATACTTTCCCCACACATTTACTAAGGTGGATTTGTGACAGAAGCAGATTATATTTCCCTCTTTCATTTTATCCATGCAATACTTCAACACCAATAAAAATCCCTTTAACTCAGATGTTCAGCTTGACATTTGTATATGCAAACTGGAGAGAGAAAATGCTGCTCTGAAGATGTCTTGGAAAGAGCAGCAAACCTTAGGGGGTAGGGCATTAAGCCTCCAAGTGAGGGGAATGTTCACACTTGCGAGGGCTGATTCTCCATGCTTTGTCAGTTGCTTCTGTTGCTGTTGAGACCGGTGGCTCTTTGGGGTGCTGCTTTTGAATGAGAAGTCTTCACTCATCACTTTCACTGCAGTGCCGCTCCCTTGTTTGCAGCCAGGCTTCTTCCACGTCCTTCTCTCCCACATCTCTAATGCAACTAAAATGGACTTGACTTCGTCTTTCTTGACTGCTATGTGGCATGTGATATTTTTCTTTAAAATTTTAAATCTTTGATTCCTATACCCTTGTATTTCTCGTTTTCTTCCAAAATCTTTAATTACTTCATCATTTAGAATTCTTCCCTACTACTTCTATTTCGTAAATATAAGGGTTTTGCCAACTTTGATGCTCATTGAAAGACAGGATTATATAATGATTCAGAGCATAGGTGCCTGAGCCAGATGGAATGGCTTCAAATCCTGGCTTGGCCTCTTATTAGCTGTGTGGCCTTGGGCAAGACCCTTAACACTCTATGCCTCAGTATTTTCACCTTTAGAATGGTCCAGTAATAGTGATTACTGAGAAAAAAAATGTGTAAAGCAGTGTTTCTCATATTTTAATATGCATAAAGATCAAATGGAAATCTTGATAAAATGCAGATTTGGATCCAGTAATTTGGAGGTTGGTTTTCAGAGTCTGTATTTTTAACAAACTCCCAGGTGATGTGAATGCTGTTGGTCTGCAGACCACATGTGAGTAGCAAGGAAGAAAACCAAGCTTGGCACTATAGAAGTGTTAGCATCAACGTCATCATCATCACTGTCATCATCACTGTAGTCAACATCATATTTCTCTTTCCTTGAAAAATTCTCTTCTTTCAGTGATCTCATGTATTTCTTAAATATTGTCCTACAAGAATGAAAGCTTTGTAAGTTCAGGGATCTTATTCGTCTTATTATATCTAAACGTTCATTAAGTATTTGTTGGAAAAAGAAAAAGAAGGAAGGAGGGAAGGACGGAAGGAAGGAAGAATAGTTACATTCCATGTAACTCCCAGTGTTTATCACAGATCTGACTTCTCTCCAGAATTCCACCCACACTGCTGACTCTGCTAAATATCTACATGTGGAAGTTCCCCAGTATCTCACCTTTAACTCTTGCAAAACTCACTTTAATATCTGCACTAGTCTTTCCCCTCTTCATCTTTTTTTTTTTCTCCAAATCTGTGACTCTCTTCTAGGTTCTCTTCATGGTACTCCCACATTTTACTTTCTTTCTTTTGTTAATGCCATTTTTTCCTAGAAGGAAAGCCCTCTGCCAGTTTCCACCTGTCTAGACAGTATATACTCTTGATGGCTCATCTCACCTTCCACCTCTCTCAAGGAGCTCTCCTGTGGGCCCCAATTAGATGCATATTCTCAATACCCTGACACCAATAATGCTGCAGATGGTATCTCTCTCGGGGCACACATCTACCTGATTGTTTCGTAGGGTATAGCAGTGCTACCCAACTTCAGTCATGCACCTGCTGGCTTTAGGATTTTGACATAGCCCTGTACAATCTCTATTATTACTGTCATTTTTATCAAAATATATATGCACAGAGCTTAAAGAGAAAAAAGTTCTAAAAGTCTGTAGATAATCATAAAACTGAAAACAAGAAGAAGCAATAGGAAAAAGAATAATCCTTTCCTGAACACACATGCACATTTCCTATTCCCTATTCCTCACGGGCAACCACTTTCAACTCTCTTTTGTGGGTTCTTTTGTTTTTACCTCTACTTCACTAAACAACATGCTTATGCTGCTGTTTCTTCCTCTTCATTTTAGTAATATGTATAAACTCTCCATTCTGAAAAGTGAAGATCTGAGTCTCTTTCCTATCCCATTTCTACCATGCAGGCGACCACTTCCCATTTCCCTAGTTTCAATAGTTCATGATTTGGATTAGATCTATGTCTGACGCTTACATTATTTTGACAGCTCAGCTTATAATGATTTCCTTTTTATGTACAATCTTTTGTATTTCCCAGAGTTAATAATTGTATGCCCATCATTATCATTTTGAAGATCGCCTTTATTCTCAAAATGTATCTCTCTCGTGTCTGGTCCCTTGTTTCTGTGATTGTGGGTCTTTTACTTTTTTGGGTTACTTCTTTGTTTTTGTGTTTGTCCATGTCCTCCAGGTTTTCATATTTGTTGGCATACAGTTGTTTATAAAAATCTCTAATGATTCTTCATATTTCTGTGGTATCAGTTGTAATGTCTCCCTTTCATTTCTGTTTTTTGTTATTTCGGTCTTTCTCTCTCTCTTTCTCTCTCTCTCTCTCTCTCTTTAACCTAGCTAATGGTTTGTCTATTTTATTTATCTTCTCAAAAAAACAACTTTTTGTTTTATTAATCTTTTGTTTCATTTTTTGGGTCTCTCATTTAGTTCTGCTCTGATCTTAATTACCTCTTTCTGTCTACTACTTTTAGGATTGGATGGTTGTTGTTTTTCTAGTTCTTTGAGGTGTAGCATTAGGTCATTTATTTGAAGTCTTTCTATTTTTTTGATGCAATAACTGTTTATTGCAATAAACTTCCCTCAGTACTGCTTTTGCAGGATCCCACAGGTATTGGTATGATGTATCTTTATTTTTATTAGTTTCAAGAAATTTTTTTTTTTTTTTTTTGTCCTTTTTTGAGACCGGCTGCACCGTGCTCAGCCAGTGAGCGCTGTGAGCGCGCCGGTCATCCCTATATAGGATCTGAACCCGTGGCGGGAGCAGTGCTGCTGCGCTCCCAGTGCCGCACTCTCCTGAGTTTGCCATGGGCTCGGCCCAAATTTTTTGATTTTCTGTTTAATTTCTTCTTGGACCGATTGGTCATTCAGGAGCCTGTTGTTTAGTTTTCATGCACTTGTTGTAGTTTCCAGAGTTTCACTTGTTATTGATTTCCAGTTTCAATCTATTGTGATCAGAAAATATACTTGGAATAATTTTGATTTTTAAAACTTGCTGAAACTTGATTTGTGACCTAAAATGTGGTTGATCCTGGAGAATGTTCCATGTGCTGATGAGAAGAATGTATATTCTGTAATTGTTGGATGAAATGTTCTATAGCTATCTTCCAGGTCCCATTGATCTAGGGTGCAGTTTAAATCCTGTGTTTCTTTGTTGATTTCTCTGTCCAATGCTGAGAGAGGGGTGTTCAGGTCACCCACTATTATTGTATTTGGGTCTATCTCTTTTTTTTAGATCTAAGAGTGTTTTCTTTACATACCTGGGTGCTCCATTGTTGAGTGCATACATATTTTTTATTATTATGTCTTCTTGCTGGATAGATCACTTTATCAGTGGCCTTCTTTGTCTCTTTTTATGGTTTTTGGTTTAAAGTCTATTTTATCTGATATAGGAATAGCTAGTCCTGCCCTTTTTTTGTTTCCATTTGCATGATATATCTTTTCCCATCCCTTTACTTTTAGTCTGTGTGTGTCTTTACAGGTGAGGTGAGTCTCTTGAAGACAGCATATACTTGTGTCTAGCTTTTTAATGCAATCAGTCAGTCTGTGTCTTTTTAATGAGGAGTTTAATCCATTTATATTTAGGGTTGTTATTGACAGGTATTGCTTTACTCCTTTTTATTGCTTTTAGTTTAGATGTTTGAAATATATTTTGTTCCTTTTTTCCCCCTTTATTTTTCATCTTCAATGTTAGTTTGATGTTTGAGGTGGCATGATTTAGCTTCTTTCTCTTTCCTATTTACACTTTTGTTTTCACAGTGGGTTTTGGTCCTTGTTGTAAATCCATGATAGTGATTATTGTTTTTCAGATCCCAGATGCAGGACTTCTTTGAGAATTTCTTGCAGGGTTGGCCATGTGTTGGTGAACTCCCACAATTTTTGTTTGTCTGGGAAATACACTATTTCTCCCTCATTTCTGAAGGAGAGCCCTGCTGGATATAGAATTCTTGACTGGCAATTTTTTTCTTTTATTATTTTGAATATATCAGCCCACTTTCTTCTGTCCTGTAAGGTTTCAGTTGAGAAGTCTGCTGTTAGTCTGATGGGGGCTCTCTTATGGTTATTTGATTCTTTTCTTTTGCTGCTTTTAGAATTCTCTCTTTGTCTTTGAGCTTTGCCAGTTTGACTATAATATGTTTTGGAGAGGATTGTTTTGGATTGAATTAGTTTGGGGATCTTGGGCTTCCTGGATCTGAAGATCTGTGTTTCTCCCTCCACCTGGGAAGTTTTCTGTTTTTATTTCTTTGAATAGGTTTTCAATGACTTTTCCTTTCTCCTCTCCTTCTGGAATACCCATGATTCAGATATTTGTGTGCTTGAAGTTGTCTGCTAGCTCTCTTAGATTTTCTTAATTTTTAAACATTTAAAAATTCTTTTTTCCTTTTTTTTTTTTGTCTACCTGGATTATTCAAAAAGATCACCTTCAAGATCCGAAATTCTTTGTTCTGCTTATTCTAGCCTGCTGCTTAAGCTCTCTATTGTGTTTTTTATTCTGTTGAGTGAATCCTTCAGGTCTAGGAGTTTTGCTACATTCTTTTTTAAGGTATTAATCTCTTTGCAAATTTCCTCCTTCATATCCTGGTTATTTTTTCTTGTTTCATTGTGTTCTCTAATTGAGACTTCTCTTATTTATTTGAGTTTTCTTAAGGTCATTGCTCAGAATTCCTTTTCAGACATTTCAAGGGTTTCCTGATCTATGGGGTCTGGTACTTGAGAATTATTGTTTTCCTTTGTTTATTGTCTTGTTTATTTGTAGTTCTAGCACTTTTTTGTTGTTCATATTTAGTCGTGTTATGGCACTTCTTTCTTCTATCACTCTGGAGTGGGCTATGAGGAGAAATACTTCCTCCTCTATTTGTATGTTCCTCTGGTGACTCTTGTATCCATGCAGTCAAGTGTGTTGTGGGCTGCCTGTACATTGTCCCTGGCTGCCACTGTGGTGGTAAGCCATCATTGCAATGGCAGTGGGTGTGACAGTGGCTGTGATAGACCAGCTAGGCTCCTGCTCAGGCTGTGGGCAGGACTATGCAGGGCTTGAGTCTGGTCCCCAGGTGGTGTGCATGGGGCAGCACTCACCTCAGCTCCTGCTTGGGCAGTCCTTTTTTGTTTTTGTGGAATACATGTCTAGTAGCTTTATGACAAAGGGTATATGTGATGTAAATGTTTTGCAACCATGCATATCAGAAAATGTCTTTTTCTACATCAACTATTTGATTGATAGTTTTGTTGAATATAAATTTAGGTTTCAAATCATTTAGCTTTAGAATTTTGAAGGCATTGCTTCATTGTATTTTGGCTTCCATGCTTCTATTAAGAATCTGATGTTATTTTGATTCTTCGTCACAATTATATGCTAACTTTTTTACTCTGGAAGATTTTAGGATCTTGATCTTTTTTCATATTGTTATCATGTACGTGATTTTTTATGAAAACCTATTTTCATGTATGCTGGAAAATTGGAGGCTTCAAATCTAGAAATTTTAAGTTCTTTATTTACAAAAATATTTTTGTATTTTGTGTTGATATTTCCTCCCATCCTGTTTTAACCATTTTTCTTTCTGGAATTGCTGCTATTCAGATGTTCCATCTTCTAGATTCATTCTCTAAATGTCTTATATTCTCTCTTACATTTTTTGTTTTTCCCATCTTTGTTCTATTTTCTGGGAGATTTCCTTGTCTTTATCTTTCAATCTTTCTATTGAGGTTTTAATTTTTATCAACATATCTTTTAATTTTCAAGAACTTAGTTTTGTTTTTTGAATGATCTTTTTATATCATCCTTTTCTTGATTCATGAATAAAATATTTTCTATTCTCTTTTTGAGTATATTAACAATATTTTTGAAGTTTTCTTCTCCATGCATCATCTCTGTTTTCTTCGAATTTGTTTTTCTATGGGTTTGGTTTCTGTTTTGCACAATAGAGTGCGCCCCCCCCCCCCTCAGTATCTGCCTGTTATTTTTAACTGCTCAAACTTTAGAGTGTGGTACCTGAGCTGGTTGGAAATTCTTATATGCAGATGATAATTTTCAAATGTCAGTTGGCTTAGCTGTTTTTTCCCCCCCCCCAGTATCTGCCTGTTATTTTTAACTGCTCAAACTTTAGAGTGTGGTACCTGAGCTGGTTGGAAATTCTTATATGCAGATGATAATTTTCAAATGCCAGTTGGCTTAGCTGTTTTTGGGGGGAATCCCCAAAATCATCACCTTCCAGTCAAGTTGGTTAGAATCACAGAGAAGAATATCCCAGTCTTTTGTAATCTAAGCATTCATATGTAAATTTTTACTTATTCCCTGTTTTCGCTAAAGTACTTCTGCTCTTAGCTCTGCCTAACTTCTCATAGAAGTATTTATTTACTCATTTTAGACGTGAATCCTCCAGTCTTTTGCAGGGGCTGGCAGGGGCAGTTGTGTGACTATGACGAGTGGAAGAAGGAATCTGCATATCAAAGTTCTTCTTGAACAAAATCACAGTGTACTCTCCATTTTTTCTCCACTGTCATTCCCTCTTCTGGAAGTTCCCATACTATCAACTCTTAGGCCTGTGGGAGTTCTCTAGTGAAAAGTAGATTGTTTCTTAGCTTTCTCATGGAGTCTCCACATTCAGCTTTCCCAAGACTGGATATGCAAGCTTCCCCTAGTGCTGCTGATTTCAAAACTATCAAAGTTATGTTGCTGTTGTCTCCTCTTCACTCCCTTTTGTCCCTGTGAATTTGTTCTATTGAAAACATCTATTTACCATCATTTTATTTGAAATGAGTGCATCTAAATGATGTCATCCAATCTTCCCTGTGTCATTTTTTTTAAACTTAAATGCGTACTTTCACTTTATCTTAAGATATATTTGTAAAATGTTTTTTTCTGCATAGTTATTTTTCTTATTGACACCAAATAAACACACAGCAATTTTTTAAATTGCCCACAAAATGCCCAATATTATTTTATGAACATCTAATTTCAAGCATAACTTATTTTGGGAAGTACTATGCAGTATTGCTCAGCATGGGATTGACACTCCTGAGACATTTATTGACTTGAAGAATTAATGGTCCCTGGACATTCCTTAGAATAATTTTTTAATAGTGTATTTTATACAATATGTTCATGTATGAGCTGTGTGTGTGTGTGTGTGTGTGTGTGCATGCACACATGCAGCAGCTAATCATTCAGTCACTGAGTAGAAGGAACACTGCAGATTTTCTGTGTACCCCCAGGAACAATTTCCCACTGTTGAGATGCCGTATCACTCAGCATGGCTGAGACCCTGTCAGTGGCATAAGTATTGTCATTATTTTCCAGAATATTACTATCTGCTCACTTGATCCACTAACCTCCTATTGTACCTCATGAAAGAAATGTCCAGGCATAAAGGCAGATACACTGTAGAACCAAGAAGAGGAAGATACTTTCAGCATGCACTTTGGTTTGAGAACAGGGGTCAGTGGATAGTTTATTAACTTTCCTGTAGGGAGGCGGTAATTGCTAACATAAATGAAGTGATCCTAGATTAGATTGTTTGTTTACTACTGGTAATAAGTTAAGACAAATCAATTAACATTTGATTTAGTCATTTCTCTGTGTTTGCCAAGGGGTGAAAAAATAAATGACTTAATAGCTGGTTAAATTCATGTACAGGTTCCCCCACACCCCAGTTAGCATTTAAAATCAATCGTTATACTACACTGAAATGATGTAATTCTTTTTTGTTGGTCATATTGACATTTACATGAGGTTGTAGAATCTGAAAAATTATGTGTTTTAGTTGTTTATCTGATTTACTTATCCCAGTAATTTTCCATATTTCCCATTGCTTCATAGTAATAAATGCTCATAATATATGCTTTGTGGCAGACATTGTTTGGAGAACTATGTATATTAACTCACTTAATCCTTACAACAACCGTTCAAAGTATATATTATTCCACTAACAACATCAGGCACTCAGAGAATTAAGTAATTTTCCCAGAGACACATAGCTAGTTAGTGGTGGTTCAACTCTCTGAAGCCAAACCCATTGACTCCAGAGTTCATCTTTCAACTCTACATCCCACCAACATCCTAACTTCTAAGATAATGCTTGTCCAACTTGGCTGAAGGAGTGAACATCCTCGACTAAAGAATGAAGATAAAAAATTTCTTTTTCTGACTTGAGGTTATGCTTATGATACAGGTTGTATAGGAATCTAGGGTCTACAGAAGATATTCGATACAACGGTACTTCAAAAAGTTGGTGGAAAGATAAAATTACAAGCTAATATAGATCTTTCCATGAACTTTTTGATGACCTTTCATATAAGCCCATTGCTTTTTTAAGGTTAAATAATGGCCTCTCAGTGTATTTAATTTTAATCTTGTTTAAGTCTGCCTTAAAATTAAAATAATGTGAATTCATTGGACTTCTAAACCAAAGAAATCATATTAAAATAACATACAAATTCAAATGATGTGAATTCTGGGCTCTTAAATTCTTGAAATCTTTTTTAAAATTCAAACAAAACAAATAACCTTGAAGTACTAAACAGAACATTATTTTAGTTATAAGAAGATTAAAAATGGAGCTTTGCATTCAATACTCTTAACTTAATTTCACATGGTTACATTTACTATCTAAGTGCTTTAAAGCCATAGTTGTTTTCAAATATATCAACCTAGTTCAAAATATGACTATATTAGGAAAAATTGAGGAAGTCACTCACCTGTACTTTTTTCTCCTTTGGGAGGTAAAGCATTCAGCAGAAAATTTAAAAACAAACAAACAAAAAACAACAAAAACCAACCAGTCCAAAAATAAAATCAATGCATTCCTTTTCATCTACTTCTACTTCTGTGACAGTTATTTAAAAATATTTTATTTTTTACACTTTTTGTAAGTTCATTATTACTGTGTTTCCAAAATTGTCTCCATTGCCTGAGTTAAATTAGTTCTGTTATTTTATATTTAGTTGATGAGCAATCTTCTTTTTATTCTTTACAAAGGACTTTTTAGATCTTTATTTGGCCTCAGAGCAGAATCTGTCCTCACAGAATTAAAAATTGGGAATTTGAATAGGAAGCTAAAATGGCTTGATGTCTATATTTGAATGACTCAATATAGGAATGTTGAAATAATCTAGTCTTCCCATTTTCTAAAAAAAAAATCATGAGTTTTAGACTTATTCAAGAAAGAAAGGTAATAGGGAAAGATAATATAGCATCTCCTTTAGAGTTTAATAATACTATCTTTTTAAGGAGAAATAATATGAAAATTTATATGAATATAAAATATTTAAGGAATAAATGCTGAATTTATACACATACACAAATAACATGAATAAATGAATGCATATAAAATATATACATATCGATATGGTTTGAATATGTCCCCTCCAAAATACAGGTGTTGCCAATGTGATAGTATTAGAAGGTGGGGTTTTTGGGAGGTGATTAGCCCATGAGGGCTGCTCATCTGTTAATGGGATTAAGGTTCTTTTAAAAGAGGCTTCACACTTACCTTTCTGCCTTCTGCCATGTGAGAACTCAGCAAGAAGACCCTCACTAGACAACAAATGTTGACACCTTGCTCTTGAACTTCCCAGCCTCCAGAACTGTGAGAAATAGATCTTTGTTCTTTGTAAATTACCCAGTCTGTGGTATTTTGTTATAGCAGCACGAATGACACATATATACATATAAATGTTTGTATACATATATTTAAACCCACACATTTTATTTAGGTCCACATTGTAATAGACTTTCATTTTCTAAATCTAGAATAACTCTGGTGATTCCATGTTTTCCTGAGATGGTAAATTTCTGGTCCTCAAATAGTTTCTGTTTATCTTAACCTACCTGTTTGATACAGGAAGATCAGGTTAATGTTGAATATGAGACAAACATTCTTAACACTAAAATGATTTATTCTCACACTATTTTAGACCAAAGGTGACCATGAAAAATGCTTGCTAAAGTACACCAGAAGAACAATTAACTTACCAATCAGGTAAGATATCTCTTAGTTTTCTAAGGTATAGGATGTCAGCCAGTGGTCACATAAACTGGGTATTTCAAACAAAAGAAATTTAATACTGGTAATTGCTTACAAAAGAAGGAGAAGGGAAAGAAAAGCAAAGAGAAGAAGGGAGTTTTTTCTTTTTAATAATGATAGCAATTGCTAAAAACCCTTACGTGTGGAAGAGAAGTAGGGAAAATGATGTCATCCAGAATTCATGATTGCTGTGATGTTGAGGCTGTTGGAGCAAATGCTGA
This sequence comes from Galeopterus variegatus, assembly GCF_000696425.1. Taxonomy (NCBI): domain Eukaryota; kingdom Metazoa; phylum Chordata; class Mammalia; order Dermoptera; family Cynocephalidae; genus Galeopterus; species Galeopterus variegatus. Next base: position 43,697 of record NW_007734599.1, on the reverse strand, counting down.
AGCCGTCCTTGCCAACCAATGTATACACCAATGCTCCTCCCATTTTTGCAAGAAGACTGCACTCCCACCACATTGCTAATCTATATGTATACAGAAATTGTTAGAATATTATTTTCTAATTGTTTATTGCTGGTGTGGAGAAATACCAATTGGTAACAATAAATATTCCATAAACCTGCTGAAAACTTTTATCAATATTCTAATCACTAATCTGTAGTTTCTCTTGGATTTTCTACACAATGTTATCACCTGAGTACAATTACAACTATTTCATTATTTATATAATTAGTTCTATTTTTTTTATTTCTAGGTATTTTTCCCGTAAGTATAGGTTTTTGAGTTTACTGGCTTAAAAATATTTCCTGATATTCTTTTATAATCTTCTAATTAATTTCTTCACTATCTGCAGTTATATCTCCGTTTTATTCCTAATACGCTTTGTTTTTTCTTTCTCATCTTTATTCTTTTTTTTTTTTTGACATTTTTTTTATTCAATATATTTTAACATTTACTTGGACATACTTTTGGGGTACAGTACGTTGTTTCAATACATGCATATACTGCACAATGATACACTTAGGGTAGATAGCATAGTTTTGTACCAATTAGTCCATCACTTTTCCTCTTTGCCCCAAACCCCCATCCCCAGATATTATCTGGTAAACATTGTTCTACTCTCTACAGCCATGAAAATCTGTTTGTTTGTTTTTTAGATTCCACATAAGAGTGAGATAATATAGTATCTGATTTTTATGTGCTTAACTTCATTTAATATGATGTTTCCCAGTTCCATCCTTGTTACTGCAAATGATAGGATATCTTCATTTTTTTTAAATAGCTAGGTAGTATTCCATTATATATACCACAGTTTTTTATCCATTCATCTGTTGATGGACATTTTGGTTTCTTCCATTTTGGGGCTATAGTGAATAGTGCTGCAATGAACATGGGAGTGCAGGTGTCTTTTTGATATATTGATTTCTTTTCCTTTGGGTATATACCCAGTAGTGGGAAACCTGGGTCATTAGGTGGATCTATTTTTAGTTCTCTGAGGAAACTCCGTTCCTATTTCCACAGTGGCTGTACCAATTTACCTTCACCAGAAATGCATCCTTGCCAGCATTTGTTATCTTTTGTCTTTTTGATAATAGCCCTTCTAACTGGAGTTAGATGGTATCTCATTGTGGTTTTAATTTGCATTTTCTGATGATTAGTGATGTTGGGCATTTTTTCATGTGCCTGTTGCCCATTTATTTGCTTTCTTTTGAGAAATGTCTGTTCATGTCCTTTGCCCACTTTTTAATTGGGTTATTTGATTTTTTGCTGCTGAATTGTTTAAATTCCTTACATATTCTTGATATTAGCCCCTTGTCAGATCTGCAGTTCCAAACACTTTTTCCCAATCTGTAGGTTGTCTCTTCACTTTGTTGACAGTGTTCCTTCCTGTGCAGATGCTTTTTAGTTTGATGTCGTCTTATTTATGTATTTTTGCTTTAGTCGCCTGTGCCTTTGCAGTCTTGCTCAAAAAAACCCTGCCCACTCCCATTTTGTGCAGCATTTCCACTCTGTTTTCTTTTGGTAGTTTATGGTCTTAAATTTAGATCTTTGATCCCTTTTGAGTTGATTTCTGTATATGGTGAAAGATAGGGGTCTAGTTTCAATCTTCTGCATGAGTATATCCCGTTTTCCCAGAACCACTTGTTGAAGAGGCTTTCCTTTCCCTGGTGTCTATTTTTGGCACCTTTGTGGAAAACCTTTGTGGCACCTTTGGCTGTAACTGTGTGGGTTTATATCAGGGCTCTCTATTCTATTTCACTGGTTAACTTGTCTGTTTTTATGCCAATATCATGCTATTTTCATTACTATAGTTTTATAGTATATTTTGGAGTCAGGAAGTGCAATACTTTCAACTTTGTACATTTTGTTCAAGGTTGCTTTAGCCATAGGTGGTCTTTTGTGGTTCCATACAAATTTTAAGATCATTTTTTCTGTTTCTGTGATGAATGTCACTGGTATTTTTATGGGTATTACATTGAATGTACAGGTTACTTTGGGTAAAAGGGACATTTTGATGATGGTAATTCTTCCAACCCATGAACATGGGATATCTTTCCACTTATTTGTGTCCTCTTCAATTTTTTTCACCAATGTTTTATAGTTTTCTTTGAAGAACTCTTCCACCTCCTTGGTTAAATTTGCTGCCAGGTATTTTATTTTTTTAGTAGCTGTTGTGAATGGGATCACTTTCTTGATTTCTTCTTCTACCATTGCATTATTGGCAAATAGGAAAGCTACAGATTTTTGTGTGCTGATTTTGTATCCTGCCACTATACTGAGCTCATTTATTAGTTTTAGGAATTTTTTGGTGGAGTCTTTAGGGTTTTCTATATATAGGATAACGTCATCTGCAAATAGGAATAGTTTGACTTCCTCCTTTCTAAGTGCCCTTTATTGCTTTCTCTGGCCTTATTGTGCTGGCTAGAACTTCTAATACAATGTTAGATAAGAGTGGGTGATTAGGTGCACCAGAAATTTGTTAATTTTACAAGTTTTTTTCCCCAAAAGCAAAGTTATTTACATTGCTGAATCATTTTTTCCCTTTGTCATTAACTTCAGTTCTTTTTTTATTATTACCCTATTCTACTTTATTTGTGATTTACCTGTGTTCATTTCTTTTCTTGAAATATATGCTTATTTTATAAATTTCCTATCTTTCTTCTTTTCTAATATAAGTGGTTATGGATATATATGCAATAGTCTAATCGTATCCACAGGATACATTCCAAAACTGCCCAATGGATTCCTGAATCTTTGGATAGTACCAAACCCTATATATACTTTGTTTTTTCCCATACATACATGCCTGTGATAAAGTTTAACTTATAAATTAGGCACAGTAAGAGATTAAAAATAAAAAGTTCTAATAAAAGAGAATGATTTAGAAAATATACCAACATCACTACACTTGCACTTTGGGGATATTTTTAAGTAAAATAAGGGTGACTTGAACACAAGCACTGCCATACAGCAACAGTACATCTGTAATGGAGATGGATGCTAAGTGACTAATGGGCTGGTAGCACAGACAGCATAGATATGCTGAACAAAGGGATGATTCACATCTTGGGAAGGATGAAGCAGGACAGTGTGAGATTTCATCATGCTATTCAGAATAGCATACAATTCGAAACTATTGTTTGCAATTTAAAAGTTATTAATTCTTTATTTCTGAAAATTTCCATTTAATATTTTCAAACCATAGTTGACTGCAGGTAAATAAATCAATAGAAAGGAAACTGTGGATAATGGGGGACTATCATATCCACATATATCCGTATACTTGTGTGTATATATGAGCTTTGCTGACATTATAGAGTGTAATATATTCTTTATTTTGCTGTTATCAACATGTAATTTAAATATGTATACACACACTAAATTATTATATATGTATAATCTGATCTTCTAGGACTAATCCCTTTCCTCTTTCATGTAAAGTCTCTGCCTAACATTCATTTTTTCTGTGGGCTGCTGATTTTTTACCCAGAAAAATCCATTTCACTTTCATTTCATTATTTTCACATAATTTGAATTCTGAAGTAGGCTATCCAGTTATGCCATAGATAAGAATTACTGATGTTTTTGTCAATCTACATTTTTTAAAGGATTTATTGAGAGATACGCGTTGATGTAGCTTCCATTAGCCTATGAGAACATGTAGCTCTTCTCTGTTTTCTTGACTCTTTTTAACATGTATTTTTATGTTCTCTATCTAATAATTGTAATGTCTGAATCTCCCACGGGTCTGATTCGCTGACTGTTGTTTTTTGCCCTTTCTCATGGGGCTCTGCATGTTTAGTAAAATGTAACAAAATTTTCAAACCAAGATGCTTATTTTAAAAAAAATTATTGTAGTTTGTTTTTTTGGTTTTTTTAATTTCAGGATGAAATTTTTTTTCATTTTCCAGAAAGGAATTTTGTTTGTTGTTGTCATGTGTCTGGGAATGTTGGCAGTTTCTGACCAGTTCGCTTTATGAATAAGGGTACGCCCTTTGGGTTTTGTACTTTATTTAGTATATCTTTTTGGACCCCTCACCTAGAGAAGGCCCCACCTAGAGAATCATCTTGTCTTTAATAGCCTGGGTGCCAAGAGTCTGTAAAAAGTGATGCTCAAATTCACAGTTTGGAAAAATCATCTTAACATACAAGCCAGATGTCTTAGTCAGTTAGGACTGCTTTAAGAAAAAGTGCCATAGACCACGTGGCTTAAACAACAGAAATTTCTCATAATTCTGGAGGCTGGGAAGTTCAGGATCGAAGTGCTGGCTGCTTTGGTTTCTGATGTGGGCTCTCCTCCTAGTTTACAGATGGACACTTTCTTACTGTGTTCTCATACGGCAGAGAGAGAGAAAAAGAAAGAGAGAAAGCTCTTTCCTGTCTCTTCTTGTAAGGGCACTAATCCCATCAGGAGGGCTTTTGACCTAATTACCTCCCAAAGGCTCCATCTCCAAGTACCATATTGGGGATTAGAGTTTCAGGATATGAATTTTGGGGAGACAAAAATATGCAGTTTATAGTCCCAGATTCATCTCAGTTTTTGGCCTCAGAGTTAATATGCCTTACTTTATAGGCAGGTCATTGATGCAGTCAAAGACATAACAACATGTTTTCAAGTATTTCTAATAGTTTTTACTGGATGTAATTTGTACAGCATGTTGGGTGGTGAAATGCATCCTAGTTCATAATGATTACAGTTATGAAATAAGCTAAACTTACATCAATAAATGGATGTTAAATAAATAGATAAATATTGTGATATCCATTCTGTGGGACACAGCTTGCTTAACAGCTTTTAAAACAGAACTTATTAGGTCTATATATACTGAAATGTAAAATTATTTTACAGTTTTGAGACAAAATCAGGTAAAACATGAAAAACATGAGAGAAAGAAATGCATACAGGCACCAATGTATGCCTAATGTAAATAACCTTAAATAATTCTGTAAGGATGCATTCAAACTATTACCAGCAATTACTTGGACAGAAGAGAATAAGATCAGTAGAGAAATGAGGAGTTGAAGAAAGAATTTTACTTTTTAATCTAAAATCTTCTGAATTGTTTATAGTTTTAGGGAATATATGTTCATGTATTAAATTTTTAATTACAATTTACGGAATCCTGATAAAAGATAGCCTGATCACTAGTAAGGTCTTTATATGAACTAGCCTAGTCCCATGAATATAAAATAAAATAATATAATATAGAGTTATTTTTGCAATATCTATGAATATCTTTATTAATTTCATAAAAGGTTTTGCTGATGCAAAAAACTTTTACATAAAAATTTTATAGCATATAACCTAAAACAAAAGGAAACTCTATGAAATCAAGATAATATTCCTTTAATATAATTTTTCTTAATCTAGCTTGTTCTTCACCTTGATTTGGCATTGAGTAGTCACTGCATTTCGTAATTTCCATCTTCTCAGCTGCTGAAATTTAAGCTCTATTAGAGCTAACTCTATTAAATGTTATATCCTAGGTTTGTTGTTTAAATAAGTTTAAATTAGTTTTAATTCAGAGAAGGAACTTTCTTCTATAAACACGTGTCAGATTTGTTAAAAATAAATTACCAAGTAAAACATTTCCGAAAAAAAAGTTTATTCCTGCTATAGTAGTTTGTGATAACTACTTGAGCAGTCTCACAGATAATTTTTTTAACTAAATATTTTAGTGATTTTATTTAAAGCAGTAATTGTATCAATTAAAATTTTGAGGAGACTGAAATTTTTTTTAACACCTTCTCTATTTTTCACACTGCATTTTTCATCAGTTGAATTACTGGCCTGGAAGATAAGTATGAAAAGCTACTTATGAATTTTTACTTACTCTATTGTCATGAGGACCTCATGAAAAATAAAATATGTATATCATAATGATAAATCTGTAGCTCCAGTCTTCAGAAAATACATTCAAAATGTTATTTTTTTCATGATTACTTTTGTCCTCAAATGCATAACCTTTTTTTATGTCTGCAACAAATACAACTGAAAACTTAAATTACAGCCCTTATTTCATAATGGCCGCAATGTAAAGCATTGACTCTAATGGCTTCATTTTACTAGTCAGTGATGTTTGAAGCATGATGAGGTGCTTGGCAACTGGTGAGAAGGCATTCTAAGTAGTGAGAGGAGCACAAGCTTCAAGTTCTAAAATAGCAACTACATTTGTGTAAAGCAAATAATTCTGAATAGCTGTAAACTAAGCTACTGTATAATTGGAGCCTAGGGTACAAGAAGCAATAGTCAGTCATGCGCCTGGAGAAGTAGACAGGAGAAGGGCCATGTCATGTAGAAGCTTTTATACCACTTCATAATTTACTACGTGGGTAGAGAGAGAGAGAAGGAGATGAATCGGTGGATATAGGGATATAGATAAGAGGATATGAATACATGTTTTATATCACACAAATAAAAGGATGTATATTACACATATTGGCTAAAAAATTAGTATATTTCAATATATTATATTAGATCTGCATTTCTACATTTATCAATTCCCTTTGCTTATTAGGTGTCTTATACATTTAATGATCTTTTGAAATAATACAGCATTGTTTTCTTGAACAAACTTAAAATTCTATAAAATCCCTATCAGTTCAGAAAACACTTGAATGAATTTCTCATGAGGATTTGGGTTTATAATTAGAAATGTTCACTAACATTTATCAAGGAGAACGGATAATGGGGCTCCCAATTTAAATGAATCTTTCTCACCTCATCCTTTGTTTATTCTTACACATACCCCATTATAGTCCTACAAAATTAATATGATGGACCATGTCATTAAGTGTTAATTATGTGGCACATATTATCAGTAATGTAGCAATTTAAAGGTGGTAAAGCTGTTGCCCTTGAAATAGTTTGGAGGTTTGAAATATGAAAAACTTCTGTATTCTATGGTCTACTTAGTACAGAAGAGCATTGGTAATGGGCAAAGAAACATACCATTTCTGGTATTTATTCATCTTTATTCATATATCTTTATTCATACTCTAGTATGTGCCTTAGAATCTAAACACAGAACAAGTCCCTAATACAAGTTCATTATGAACAACTTACCAAACTGTGTATCATATAAATGTCCTGTAGTTCCAAGTGGATATTCTTCCTTTTGTAAATCTCATATAGTGTTGTTCGGGGACTGGTGTTTATTTGCAGGAAGTTTTAAAAAGAGAAATATCTCTTTCATGGGAATTTTTAAAAAATGCAACGAAACCTCTCCATCTAAAGCCATTGCTTATTATATTTTCTCTGGTTCTTTCCAATTCCAGGTTTGTCAGTGTTGTTAAAGATCAAAGATGGTGGGGAGAGAGGATTTCCTTCCCAATTTACATTTCATTTGGCATTAATTATATTTTACTGCTGTCTCTTCAAAACTCATTGAAGCTTGACCCTCATTGCAACAGTTCTAAGAGGGTGAGAAATCTGATTATGGCATTTGAAAGGAGGGGCCTTTAAGAGATGATTAGATTGTGAAGACTGTGCCCTTGTGAATGGTTGATCCATTTATGGAGTAATGGGCATGGTTTTGATGGCTTTATAAGGAGGGCAAATAGGAAGGTTAGCTCTCTCTTGCTCAGCCCATTCTCACCATGGGATACTCTTGAGTTGCTGTAGAAAGTCACCACTCAGGAGAAGGCGCTCACCAGATGCATTCCCTGGACTTTGGACTTCCCAGCCTCTGAAACTGTAAGAAATAAATTTTATTTTTTAATAAAATACCCAGTTTCAGATATTCTGTTATAAGCAACAGAAAATGGACTAATACATTTACTCAAGTTAAATATTCTTATTTTATTAGTAATTTTTGGTTTGATCCCTTAGAGAAGACATCATTGTTGCTCTTTTTTGTTCATAATATTTATAAAACCTAGAACTCATGGTTTTGCTAATAATACTTAAAATATCTGGTGATACATTATAGTGCTGTGATTGATATGTAATTTAATGTACACATATTATCATAATATACAAATAATTATTAATATATAAATAATAATAATGTCAGAGAAATGTGCTATTCTAAGTAGTTTAATTTTGGGGGTGGTTGTAATGCAATGATTCTAAGGTGCATATTTTCACATCTTAACATCTCTGAAATTGCATTATGCCTTACAAGCCGTGATGACTCACTGTCTCCGTTAGTCAGATGATAGTTTCAGCATAATGGTCATTGCTCTCTCATGAGCAGACCTGGTTGTGATTCATGGTGGCATATCCAGACAACTTCAACTCTCAGTGTTTCATTCTGTGCACCATTTAAGGACTATTTGAACAGGGAATATAAATCCTGTTTGTTGATTTAAAACCTTCCAATAATACCTTGTGCTGATATTTAGCAAGAGTTGACCCACTCCGATTTGACCATCACATATTTTATGGTATTAAAATCTAGCTCTGTACCCCATAAATGAGTACAAGCAATACATGTCAATTAAACAGTAAATAAATTTGTGAAAATTTGGAAAAAAAAAAAAGACTGGCAGAATGGGTGTCAGAAGCTTGGAAGAAAGGCTCGGAGACACTAGTGGAATAACCTCTTAAGAAAAGCTGCATCACTAACTGTCTTGCTGGTTCTGATAATGCTGTTTGTACAGAAAACAAGGGCAGTGACATTTTGAGTTGGAAAGTGAAACAGAAAATTCTGTCTTGAATGTGATAGGGTTACGAGTAACTTTATTTCACTTATATTTCCTTTTTTAATGATTACAAGAGTGATAGAGTTAAAATTATATGTCAAAGTAAATCTAAAAGAATTATTTCAATAAGTGTAAAATAAAGATTCTAAGTGATAATGAAATATTGTGTCATTTTATAATTGGCAACTTTTTAATTCTTTCATAGAATCTATAAAATACTTGTGTATAATGCAATTAATAGTATCTTAGAAAACTGATGAAAAATTGTAATTGTCTTCTTTTTCATGGTAAGTAAAGTGGATATTATTAAAACTTTGTTTTCTTTTTTATTTTGGGATTTTGTGAAATCATCCGTATAAAGGTCAATTCTGGCTGTGCATGTTGTCAATTAGTATAAAAAGATTAGAGAACATAGCATTCAATATGCAGTAAGTTAGAAATTGTTTCTTTACATCTCTGATATCAGCTCTTCAGTTTTTTTGTTTGTTTGGCCTGACATTTAATTGCAGGGGGATAAAAACTCAACCAAGCCAAACACTTTCATTTATTTGACTTTTATTTTAATCAGATTTTATTATTTCACTTGCTGACTAAAGCAGATCACAAGAATATTAGGTTAAGTATGGTACAGGATAAGCCTCTAATACTTATGTTTTATAAAATATATTAGAGACTTACCCTATACCATACTTGACCTAATATTCTTGTGATCTGCTTTAGTCATTTACAAGAAATTCACAGGCCCTGAGAAAAACAATTTAATGTGAATCAATAGGGGACTCTCGACTACCCAAGTGTTATTACCTAACATTTCATTCTCGTAAAACTTATTCTTTATTTAAATCAGCATAAGCACTTGTAATGAAAAAAACTATTTGATGACAGCCTTGGTATGATCATTTATTATATGCATTTTAGAAAATGTATTCCATCAGAATAGAGAAGAGAAAATGGAGGTGTTAGATCATAATGTAATGCCATCTTATGTTTTCTCTCTGTAAAATTATTGATTTTCATTTACCAGAGTATCTGTTTCCCTAGCTCATAAATTCAATAGCTGACTGAGACCTACAAATGCGATGTTTCTTTAAGATATTAGAAATATAGGAGAGATAATGGCACTGTTCCCATCATCTAAATCATTAGGAAGCACTTTGTACAAACAATTCTTAGCATTTATCTCACTGTAGAGATATTATTTGCACACAAGTCTGTTGACTGAACATAACCATGCACTTTTTGTCAGCAGGAATCTTTTGTTCTATCTTTGAATCCGCAATTCCTAGAGTCTTGTCTAGCTTGTGGCCTATTGTTAAATGCTCAGTGAAGTATCATGAATGGAATATAAGCTACCTGAGGTTACAGACCTAATCTGTCCTGTTCCTTTTGCCCAATAGGTACTCAGTAAATATCTTAAGTGAATAATGTAATGAAGGAAAAAAAGGCCATTGAACTTTCTCCCAAATTATGAGCATTTGTGAAGCAAATGGCAACATGGATGAGGAACAATTTTAGCTGCATTTGTGCACCTGACCTTGGAGGAGCTGCCAAGTCACCCTTCCTACCACACACCTCCCTTCAAAGTCCCCCTGTCTTGCTGAGCTGCAGACAGGAAGGAAGGCGTGCCTCCCTGACCTTGCTTCCCACAGACTCCCAGCCAGCTGCGGGCCTGGGAAGGACAAGTTTCCAATAGGTCTGCCAATCAGGTTCATTTGATTTAAATGAATATTTATCATTAAAAGTGCTCCAATTCAATGCTTATTAGTATTTTCTCTCTGAATGACTCCAGTCTGAAGTTCAGATTCTAGAGTATGGATGATAAAAAGGACTTTTTTTTGGTGAGTATTCATATCTTTAAGGCTGACTGCAGATTTTAATGACTGACAATTGCTATTTAAAACTATATTTCTGGGGGCTGGCCCATGGCTCACTTGGGAGAGCGTAGTGCTGATGACGCCAGGTCAAGGGTTAAGATCCCCTTACTTATCATCTTTTGAAAAAACAAACTATATTGTTGGCTACAGATGAATGTGGCTGAAACTCTACCTAGAATTATGAGTTCAAGAGCTGAATAAGAGTTGCGTTGTCATGATATCAGAGACACAAAGTTGAATACAGGGTCTTGAATCTTTTAACTTGTAGCAGAATATTATTTTACAGAGGCTAAGATTTATATTTAAAACATTGGCCCCTGACTCTGTACTCTTGTACTTCTATAATTTTTCCTCCTTTATATCAGGTTTCATGACCTACCCCCTACCTTTTGCACATGTTTTTCTCTCTCTTCAAGCTCTAAGATCTTTCTTTTATCCCTACAGTTCAACAGTGTGAATTTTAACATGACATATTCCAAAGGTATGAGGAGCTGATTATTTTAAGAAATAGTGGCTTGCAAAATTTAGCCATTTCCATGGAGCACAGCTATGTAAAATAGCAAAATTTTAGGCTTCTAAAAAAATAATGCCTTTTATTGGTAATCTCCAGGTAGTCATCTCACACCAACTCCTGTCAATAACATTAACTAGAGACAGTTACCCTAACAGATGTTTCTGTAGATTATTGCCAGTGAACAGAGCATTCCCACTTCTCAATGGATACCTCAGATTGCAACGTACACATAAGTACACAATAAACAGGATTTATCTTAAGCAAAAGTTAAATGAGACATGATTGAAACGAAAGGAAAAAATGAGAAAAACTCGTTGACAGGTAAATTGCTCACTCTTGATTTTTCTCTCTCCCTCCCTCCTTTTCCTTTCTAAAGACTCAAAGAACTACAGAAAACCACTCAAAGATGAAATTTAGAAAATCAAAATGGAAGAAGCAAGAGGGGATTTTCTGAGGCAGGAAAAAGGGCAAGTGAAGAAAAAAGATGTTAGCTGAATGTGAACTGTACCAGAATAATGGCAGACATGGAAATGAAACATTCAGGGAAAGGAGGCAAAGAAAAGGTATTCACATTTGAACATCTGTTGTACCAGTTAATGAAGCAGATACTTCACCTAGGTTTGATTCTCACAACAATCCTATGAAATAGATATTATTATGCCCAGCTTCACATGTCATGAAACTTAGGCTCAGAAAATTAAGTAGTTTATCCAAGTTTTCGCAGCTCGTAAGTAGCATTAACGAACTGGGAACTCCAGTCTGTTGCTCCAGACAGAAGATTCTAGAGAGAGTTCGAGTATGTACACAGAGTTTGAAAGGCTAAATTATGGAGATAGAAACATTAAAGTAAAAAAATGAGATAATAATGATAACTACTTATGTAATTAAGAGCTTGGAATAGAGAAGAAGGGATGAACTGAACAGGAGCTAGGGATCTGATTCTAAAAATGACAAGCCAAATAAATGCATCCTTCTATATATTTTACATTTCAAATGCTTCTCACAATTGTTCTGTAGTGGGAAAGTTATACATTAAGCTAGTAAATTTGTCTATTTTCTCAACATACTGACTCTGTAAGTCCCATCTGAGTGACATATTGATTGGAAGGAACAATTCTAGGACCTATAGACGGAGTGGTAAGGTGGGAAACACCATTCATAGGTTAGTTTAGATATCTGGATTCGTAGCTCAGTTCTGCCACCTGTCCCTTCCGCTCTTGGGGTCTCAGTTTCTTCACTCACAGTAGAGGCATTTGGATAAGATGACTTTTAAATTTTCTTTCTCCATTAGTACTCTGTAATTCTATGATTTTTGATCAGTGGTATACAGTTAAGACCCTTGGATGATTGTGCCTGTCAGTGTGAATTTTATTCTTTTTTTGTTTGTTTTGTTTCCCCTAATTTACTAAGCTGTGAGATTTTTGTTGTGGGTTTTTCGCTGCTTATAGACTCTTTTTTTTTTTCAGTCTTTGAACAATAGCTTGTGAGCAAGCTGAGGATTATTATTAATTTGTGGCTTTAAACAATATTTACTCTCCCCATGCTTTAGATTCCTAAGCTTTCAAATGGGGATATTACAATGAAATTATCTACCTTTTAGGTTTAGTAAATAACTGTTATAATTAAGAGTTCTTAATATAATACTGCTTGTTACACAAAATATACTACTTGTAAATTTTCAGTAAATGATCACTTCTCTTACTTTTCCAAAATAAATATAGATTACTTGCTTTTCATAACCTGGAGGCTATCTCCTCAGAAATTAAATGTAACATCGCCAATTTCATTTTCTGAGAAAAACATCCTCTTTTATATGGCTTCAAAAATTAAGGCTCTAGAAATAAAAATGTTTATTCAAGTTAGTATGAAGAGAATGAGATTTTATTTTAGTTGTGTTCTGATTCAGCCATTGATCTATGCAAATCTAATGCTAGTTTTAAAAAATTGTTAATGATTTATGACTTTGCTGACTGACCATCGGTAAAATTTCTTAGTGATTTAGCCAAAAGGACACTAGTGTAATCACGTTGAATTGACAAATGAAAGCATCAAAGTCACTGTACTAATATCCTTAACTACTGTACTTTTGCTAACAACCAAGGATCTATTTCTTTGATATTTTGTAAACTACATCTTTGCATTGCTACTTAATATGTTTCATATACAAATCTTGTTCACTTAAAGGCAATAGAATTTACCATTTTCGAAAGTAATGGTTATAAGAATCACCCATGGAACTTGGTAATAATTTTGCTTTCTTGGCCCTACCCCCAGAAATTCTGATTCCGTGGTTGTGCAGTGAGGTTCAATAATCTCATTTTCAATGAGCACTCTAAGATACTAAATCATGCATTGTTTACTATAGTATAGGGACCAATTTGTAACCTTAATTTGGATTTCCTACAGAACTCACATATAGCAGCTGTTCAACAAATTCATGAATGAATGAATCAAATAATCAGTGAAAAAGTGAATGTCTCTATATCATCTTATCTGGGTGGATACTCATGCATTTATGACTTAATTAATTTTGCTCTTTATTGCTTGCTGATGTGAAAGTAGAAATCTTTTGGTTATTAGGGACCGTGACTGGATTCTTGGGTCCTATAGATCCCATCCTTGGTTATTTCTAATTAATATAGACCTGAGTTCCTGATATTTAGTACCTTCCCTTTCTGGTGAACACTAAACTCATAGCATTTAACTATCACCTCTATATATAGCAAAGTAAATATGGGATAATTCTTTTGTTTTATAATAAAAACTTCTCCCCTCTCTCATTGCTTCCTCTTTCCAATATTTTAGCCAGCATTTTTTTAGAGTACTAGGCAGACCCTGGTCACCACTCCACACAATTTAATCAACTTTGCATTTTAAAAGAGGGAATTTATAACAAGAAAGGTAGGAGTGAAACTTATATTCGTTTACATTATGCATCCCAAGCTCACAGAGTTGGCTTTAAATGGTTTAATTACATTGTATTATTTTTCCTATACCTTGGAATCAATGGCTAAGAATCAGTGGAATGAGCGAATCTGGTGTGAATCAGTGGAAACCAGAATTGAGTTATTAGGACTATACATTGAAATATAAGCACCCTATTGAAAAGAATTGAATCTCAAATTATGAAAGGTTAAATTGGTTGAAAATAAAAAGAAGACTTGGTTATTCCTATGACATATAACCAATATTTCTACTTTGAGTATTGGGGAAATTTAAAAATGTATAACAAAGCAATAGCACGTTATTGATAATTCCATTGCTCAGCTGTAACTGCAATGAGACTTTTTGTGTAATATATTTTATTCTTAGGAACGTATCTCCATTTTTTACTTACTATTTTATTGTTAGCAATTTTTCATTTCATTAATAATTACTAGAAAACATTCCAATTACTGCATATCACTCTGCCATACAAATGTACCACACTTTCTTTGCTGTCCCTTATTATTATATATTTAGGTTATTTATTTATTTATTTTTTTGTCCTAATACAAAGACAGATGTCCTTATACATGAATCACTCTGTGTACCTCTGATTCTTTAATGAAAACAAATTCTAAGAAGTGGAATTCATGGGTCATATTGTCCTATTTCTCTTTAGAAAACATTTATCAGTTTATTTCTTCATCAGTATTGTTTAAAAGCACTCATCTTTCCATGCATCATCAACTTAGGGCAGGTACAAAGTAGTATCTCATTGATCTATTTACTTTTCTTTGATTAGTAATAAATTGGAATAAATGCAAGCTTTAATTTCCCCTTCAATATATATTTTTGGAGTTGGGGGGACTGGGGAAAAAACTTTGATGGAAAACCTATCCCAAGTTTGCTTTACATGGGGTAGAAAAGTCACCAGATCAGCAATGAAGTTTCTGAAAAACTTGAGAAGTTCAAATGCTATTAATCACCTGACCCTCATGATGTTGACCAGAGAATACTGAGAAAACAAATAAGAAATTATAAAGGCAAGAATTAGTCTATCCAATAAATATCTTAAAAGTTTAATCTATTTGAGATCACCAGAAAGCAGGCCATGATAGTTAAGACCATGGGTTTTTGAATCCCACAGTTCTGAGTTAGGATCCCAGCTCTGCCATTTATTAGCTAGGTGGTTTTGACAAAGTTGTATTTCTTCACCATCAAGGGAGGCTAACAATGCAATTTCATAGGATTGTTGTAAATATGAAATGCAATTTTAAAATTTATATCACAACTCAATTTATAGCACTTAAGAAATCGTAGCATGAGTAATAACAGTAAAAGATGTCATTGATATGTCATGATTGCTATTATGACAGGCAGATGGACCGAATGACACAGAAACAAGGTTGACAGTGACCTTTGTGAACCTTTTGTGATACGGTTGAGAAAACTCCATGAATGCATTCCCCTAAAAATACCAGCCTATCCACCCTAACAGCTCACCTCCTGCCTTTATTGCCTGAAATTCTACCTTAGAAGATTTGTTCACTTTACTTTAAACATTTTCTATTTTAAAATAAAAACATATGGAAAGATGAGACCTATTTTTTTTTACTAACCATTTACACTTCAATATGAATTAGTTGATCAGATTCTAACTGCAGATTTTAATAATGAGAAACTTGAGAGCTCTGTGTGCCTGAAGGAGTCAATGAAAAATGATAATATCTTGGAGTATCCCTGATTTGAGAAAGTAACATAACAATGGTGGTGATGAAAAAGAACGGTTAAGAAGAAAACTTATTTGTTACATTATGATAGAGAATTTGTCAGTGAAGCGCTAAATACAGAAAATTTGTTTGGTGAAATGATTTGTAGAGGGAAGTATATAATTGTGTTTTGTATTCAGTTGGTGGAAATAAAATGAGTTCTTTAAATCACTGAGTTCAGCAGAAGAAATAGGTGTGCAGACAGACAAGGTGTCTGGGTTGAGGTAGGAATACCACTGGAGCTCAAAGGGATGATCAGAGTACTGCTTTCATCTGGACATGTTCAATTCTTGTCACTGGACTTGTCACTGGGCTCCCTCCTCATGATGTTATGTGAGTAATAAAAGCCACGTGGAAGCATGTATTAGGGGGCTGAACTGCATGTGGTCTGGGAAACATCAAAAGGCAATTGTACTACAGATAAAGGGTGAGACCAGGAGTATGTGAATTTGAATTGTAATAAAATAAATTTTCATGAGACAGCAAGGTTCAGAACTTCTTGGAGGTGTTGTGGACAAGTTGTCCCTCCCTTTTTCATCATACACATCAATGAAAATAAATTAGGTGGACTTGCTTTGTCTCCACTTTCCTTAACCTGCTCTACACGGTGTACTGCTCAGAACCAAGAGGCACAGAACTTCTCCTGGGGACTCATGTGGACTGACTTATGATACCAGCTTTGTGTTTTCGGCCATGTGGCATCTTGCGTCGATACCTTTTTTCCATTTACTTGCAACCACCCTGGAATGAGTGACACACCCAACAGGGCTAGGATATTCAGAAGTGGGGACCAGAGCAAGGGTATCTCCAGAAGGATGATGGAAGCTTGAGGGCTTTTTTCTTTCACTTTTAGCCAGCTGCCCTTGTGGGCTCCAAGGTTATTTTACTGTCTCAAGAGTATGTTGTTCAACAGTTGCTGAAAGAAGGTTACATTTGGTGAATATTCAAATATCTAATTAGACTCACTTCGTAGTATTTATAGTAGGAATTTGATAATATAGAAATAGCAAGTAAAGAATGGTGCTTGGATGAATCATGTCTGTATCAGTCTGTTTCTGTTGCTTATAACAAAATACCTGGAACTGGGTAATTAACAAGAAAACAAAATTTATCACTTGCAGTTTCTGAGGCTGGGAAGTCCAAAGTCCATCTGGTGGTGGTGACAGTGACCCAGGGGTCTCACATTGCAAGATGGTGGAAGCAGAGAGAGTGGAGAGAAAGACAGACTCTCTTTTCTCTTCTTTTAAAGCCCTCAGAACCATACCCCTGACCACCATTATTAATCCATTCACTAGGGCACGGTCCTGCAATCTAATCACCTCTTCAAGGCTGCACCTTTCAATTATATAATAGGATTTCCCACCCTCTTAACAGTCACAGTGGGGACCAAGTTTCTAATACATAAAACTTGGGGGACACAATTCAAGCTTCAGTGAGTTTTGGGGGGACATAATTCAATCCACTACAGGTCACAAATTGATCTTTTATAAGGCTGTTCGTACTCTAGCTGCTTTCTTTTTCATGATGAATACTTCTTCTTTTTTTTTTTTTTTTTTTTCCGTGTCCGGCAACGGATCGCAACCCTCAGTGTCGCCCCCGTACCGGACTGAGACCGGCAACGGGATTGCAACCCTCGGTGTTGCCCCTGCGCCTCGCTCAGCCAGTGAGCGGGAACCGGTCTGTATGTGGGATCCAAACCCTTGGCGGGAGCGCAGCCGCGCTTCCCAAGTGGCGCACTAGCGCAGTGCGCCACCGGGCCGGCCCGTGATGAATACTTCTGACCCAATTAATCTAAAAACTGTTGTTTAGATTTCTTCCATCAATGACAAATTTTAGAAGTATGAAACTGAAATCTTAAGATTTGTTATTAGTGAGAAAGCCCAGTCTTAAAACTCAGCTACCTCTTAATATCCAAGAACTCATCATTGCACTTGTGTAGTGGCTTTTTCCAACTCTCTGTTTTTCCTCCTGCCCCTCAAATCACTTGCCTTGAGCTATTTCATTCCTGATTTGCACTTTCACTAGAACATGGATCTCTAGAGAAATTGAATTCAAATAATTCATTTTTATTGCTTATAGAGGAGAGTTGATAGGAAGGAAGCTGAAATGACAGAAAAGAGATTTTAAATCTCTTCTATAGATTTCATTTATTCCATCCATGTTTATTGATTGTCTACTGTGTAATAGGTGCAGTAGGGAATACAGAGAGCATAAAGCATGGTGCCTGCCCTCCAAGAGATGTTTATCTCAAAAAAGATGCTCTATACACAAATTATGTTATCTTAAGTTACCCATTGAGAAAGACTGGTATAAATAAATATATCCACATTAAAAAAATAGCTGCACCACCAGGAAGTTATAAGTGTCATATAAATAGCACACAAAATAAATAGTGGAAGAATTCAGTTGAGAATGAGGCAAGTTTAGAGGGTGTGTGATCAGGAAAAGATTTACTAAAGAGCTAACATTTTTCACAAACTAGATGTGTGAGAACATACTACCTGTGGTTATTTCAAGTTCTGAAAGTATTATATATTGATTGTACAAAATTGAAAAGTACAGAAAAGCATATAAAAAATAAAAATTACTCATAATCTTACCACTTAGTGAAATACCCATTGTTAGTTTTTGCAGCATATTGTTATAAGCTTTCCCCCTCTTTTTATGTATAAATGTGCTTGTATTTGTAGTGTGGCAATTAAGGTCCTGACAGGAAACAAATGTCAAGGTCAATTTCTATGGATGGGTAAAACATAGGGAAACCACAAGGGGTTGCAGAGTAACCCAGGAGCTATTACTAGCGTTTGGCCAGTTGAGTAAAGGACAATGGGAGGATGTGATTACTGGAACTTGGAAGGAGGGCAAGTAGAGAAAAAGATACCTTAAGAGAAGCAGTTACCTTCATTCAAGGGGCTCAGCCAGCCCAAGCAACCTTGTACAGAGAGAATTAGGAGAATAAACACCCTGATCTCCTCCTCTCCCTTGTCTCAGATATCATGCAGGGGCTTCCCATTGGTGAAGCCCAACTGGAAAACAGAGATCAGAAGGGCTCATTAAACAGTGCATAGAGATCAGTTTCCTGGGGCAGAAAGCAAGATGGAGAGGGTTATGAATAAATCTGGAAGGGTAAATCAGCATATCTTCCAAAATTGGATCAATTTATTTTCAATCTTTTTCACTAATAATACTAATGTTATAATACATGTATGTGTATGTGTGTGTGTGTTTGTTCACTTGTTTGTTTATTTATTTAGTCTATATAGTGGATTGAATTATGTCCCCCCAAAACTCATTGAAGCTTGAATTATGTCCCCCAAGTATTATGTACTAGAAACTTAGCCCCCATTGTGACTGTTAAAAGGGTGGGAAATCTTATTATGGTAATTGAAAGGTGGAGCCTTGAAAAGGCAATTAGATTGCAGGATCATGCAGTAGTGAATGGGTTAAATATAGTGGTCAAGGGTGTGGTTATGAGATCTTTAAGAGGAGAGTCTGTCTTGCTCTCTCTCTGCTTCCACCCTCTTGCAATGTGAAACCCCTGGGTCCAACACCAGATGGACTTTAGAATTCTCAGCCTCAGAAACTGTAAGCAATATATGTCATTTTTCTTTATAAAATACCCAGTTCCATGTATTTTGTTATATGCAACACAAATGGACTAATACAGTCTATGTATACATCTTTATTTTTTTTAAGATCAATTCCAAGAATGGGATTATTTGGTCAAAGCATATAGTTATATTTAAGGCTTTTGATGTTTATTGCCAAATTATCTTTCAGAAGACTATACCCATCTATAAAAGTGAACCTTTAATGTATCATCTCCTTTGATACATGGAGATGAACAGATTATTGATAGATGGAAACTTGGGGGGACTTCCAAGTGGCCACTATGGAAAACGGGGTGGAACTGAAAGGGCATGTGTTATATTCCACGACAGATAACTCATGTAGGTTGACCATAGTAGAATTAGTAACAAGGTCTAATAGTTCATTCCCACTCACAGTGTTTGAAAGCCCCAGTATTAAGATGGACCAGATCTGTAATACAAGACACAGTATAGCTTCAGAAATAACACCTCAGGTATCTACAAGTAGGTTCCAGATTGGAAGTGGTAAAATGGGAGCAATTTCAAACTCAAATTACAAAAGGAGATTTACCTGGTAGAATTATGTTCAGTAGATGCAAGACAATAGTACAAATGAATAAGCCTGGGAGGCCATTTGACAAATTTCAGTTCACATTGTGGCTCCACTACTAGTTACCTGTGACTTTGGACCAAATGAGGTACAATCTCTTGCTGTGGAGGTTAGGGAATTTGTGTTGAAAAGTGAATGTTCTAAGAGGAGAGAACCATGCATTTGATGTGTTGTTTTTTTTTTTTTGAATGTCAGGATTGCCTGGCTCAGCGTACAATAAGTCATTTGTGTTTTTCTCTGTAGTCTTCTCAGTTAGGATAAAAGCGACACATACAACAGCATCTGATGCGTGACAGGGGCTTGATAAAAATTGGTCACTACTAAGGAGAGTAAATGGTGACTGAATCTTGGACCCTGTTTTATTGGACATTGGCCCAACTGGTGAGGGAAAGCAAGCCCATTGACAAGCCAGTAATGCAGGTATTAAGCAGTTGAACAACATTCATGCTTAATGTTTAACAAACTGGATAGAGGTGTTCAGCTAGGAAAATTAGAATAAAAAAGATTTCTCTAATATGTCTCCAGAAAAATACATAGAATTTTATCAATTGTAATTTTCCCATAATTTTTGAATCCCTTTGTATTCTGTTGCCACTTATTTGCCTTTGAGCACTGGTAGAGGAATGATATTCATATATCAACAAGTGAATCTCTAAAATATCCACTGAAGCATTAGTATATGTCCTTTGTTTTGCCTGCCCAGTTTCTACTCATCTTTCTTTAGGTGACATTAGCACAGTTTCTTTCTGAAAAACTCCAGTTTTCAGTTCATGAAGTTTGTGTGGACCTGAAAGAAGAGAACTTGTAACTCAGGCCTGCCTATTCAGAGCACAGGACCCTAACCTCAGTGCTTGGTTCTGGGGTGATGTGACCACAGTCAATCCAATCAGAGTGAAACCTGGGATTTTATGGGGTTTTAGTAAGAGCCCACTTTTTCTTTTTCTCCAATGGATTTAGGCTTATAAGGGTGAAAGCCTAACGCTGCTGGTAGCAATCTTGCTGTCATTAGGTTACCTGATAAAGAAGCCAGCATGGAGATGGTCTGCAGTGAACTGAGTTGACAAATAAAAGAGATAAACTAGCTCCTGTCACTCCCCTGATACCCTGGATCAAACTACATCTAAAGTCAGATCTCCCCTTTAACTTCACATTTACAAGAGACAATAGTTTTTCTTTTTCAGCTTTAGTTCATTTGATTTGGGGTTTTCTGTCATTTGCAACTAATACATATCCTTGGTTCAGTAGTTTATTTTTCATGGAATGTGAGGTCATAGTTAGAACATTAAATCTTTCCAGTTCCCATGATGGGACTGAAAATTAAATTTCATGCTATTCAACAGAGTTCGAGAACCAATAAGCAAGAATACACTGGAGGTCACAGCACCTCTTTGAACTTGAGGGCATAATTTTGTATCTTTTATGCAAGAGACACTTCAGCAGGAAGTCCTCTAATCGCTGAAATACTGCACTTTAAAAATATGTATAAGGCAAACATGTGAGGAATCTAGTGGAATCTCTCCATTTTGTCAAAAGAGAATCTTCTAAGAGGAGAGAAACATTCATTTGTTGGCCTTTTTAAAGTCAGGATTGTCTGGCTCAGTGTACAATAAGTCATTTGTGTTTTTCTCTGTAGTCTTCTCATTGAGGATAAAAGCAACACATATAACTGCCAGCCACAGTCCACTCACTGCAGACTGATTTCTTCACTGCTTTTATCTCAGCAGTTGCTAATGTCACAAATAGGCAGGCTTTGAAGTCATAGGGAGGAGACCAGAGCACACAACTCCTTAACTGTACAGCAACCAGGAAACGTCTTTGGAAACCACAATTTCAGCAAATTCAGTTAGGATGCTCTTACTTAAAGGGAGCAGGGGGAATCACTGCCGACTGATATGTAAGGCTATTTCCTTCCTCTTTCTCTTAGTCTCAGGTGTGAGCAGAGACCTTGTCCGTGTGTATTTTGGGTTTGAAGCTGAAGAGAAAGAGGGGCAGAGAACCTGCGCCCCTTGGAGAGGTCCTGCCCCTGTGGCCGGTATGACCAGTACGTTCCTTTAGTGTGGCTTTGGGGGTTAGGGGAAAGGTGGAAGCCAAATGGTACTGGAAATAGAGAAGAGAGGAGGATGACCTGTTTCTCACTTTCTTCCTGTTTGTACTTGCTTTTCCATTTGCATCCTGCTTTGGACATTGAGACATGAACAGACATTCATGACAGATATTTAAGTTCTTTGTGGATTGCTTTGAACTTTGGATACAAAGTGCTTATGCAAGTTTCCTACATTTTTGTTTATTCCCTTTTACGGAGTAGATGGGAATAACCCCAGACCACATGGAGTTTGGGGGCAAGGGGGTGTAGATCCTTAACAAATGAATCATCTTGGCCTTTCCCCTTCCTTCTGTCCCTCCCATGCTCCTTCCATGCCTTAGACTACTTTCTATCTTGGAGTTGGAAGAGGTGTGGAGAATTTCTTCTGAAAAGTGCCATTGTCCACACACACTGAGGACTCCATTGCGTGAAATCTAATTCCATAGTTCATAATTTTCCTCCTTTGCTTTCCTGTCTCTTGGCTGTGTGTTTAAATTTTCCATCAGACTCTTGCTACTCTGTTTCTCTCATTCTCTCTCCTTCCTGTTTTTAAGTAGCCTTTTCAAGCTTACCCCCAAACAACTTAATATGGCCACGTTCCTCTCCTTCTCTCTGTCACTGCACCTTACCTTTACAGAAATTTTCCTTTTCTGAATTTTTTTCTGAGTGCTAAGACTCTGGGCAAGGCCTGCCCAGGGTGCCTGCAAAGCTTCTTAGGGAAAAGGCTTTGGAAACTTTAATGGGACAGTAACATTCCGAGCTCGGCATGAAGGGCTAAGAATCCACAATTCTCTCTGGCATGAGATTTTTCCAGAGGCCGTCCCCATAATGCTTGCAGAACTTGGAATTTCCTGGTGTGATATTAGGGTTATAGACCGTCAGTTTGCCTGTAAAAGCTAATCTGAACCTTAGTCTCTCATAATGATTGAAAAAAGAGAAAAGCCATTTCCATGACAATCTTCCTTCTTTTCTTCCTCCTTTTTATTTTATTTTATTTTTTGTACCTTTATTCTAATACGTGGCTTGGAATTGCTCGCATTTAGACAAGAAATATCAATGTGCTGACTGTATAATTATTTCACAATAATTAAGACAATGGGTTAAACAAACTTACATGCAGCACCCATTCCATCTGACAGAGGCTCACAATTCCTCTTAACATCTGTCTTAAATATGCAGATGTAACTTAAGCTTTATTTGCCTATTTATGAGAAAAACAATTTCTCTTCCTATCTCCTAATTCCCTACATGGTTGGGTGTGATTTAACAATTTCTCATAGTCCTGGTGAAGGGTCTGGTCAATTTTAAAGGTAAGAAGTATTCGGGAAGAGGAAAGTTTAGGAACAGAAACCCCGGTGTGGAGAATGTCACCAGGCAGGCTTCTGGAGTGACACTGAGTGACTCCCTAGAGCTGGTGGTGGTGTGATGTGACAAGGCAAAGGAAACTCCTAGACCAGCCCTGCCAACACACAGCAATGTGGTCCTTAGAAAGCTACTGATAGAATCTGAGCCTCAGATTAGATACAATCTGTAAAATATGATCTGGAAATATTACTGTCTTGCAGAATTGTTGATGGGGTTAGATAAAATAATGTTTGTAAAGTACCCAGTACATTTGTATTTAAACCTACATAAAACTTTCTATGGGCCAGACAGGGTCTGAATGTGCTACAAATATTCTTTCATTCCTCATGACAGCCTGGTGAGATAGTCCTATTTCTATTATCATTTCATTTTTCAGAAGTGAAAAATGAGTTACAGAGAGATTAACTAACTTGGTTAAGGTCACACAGCTAGTGACAGAACTGGAATTCCAACCCAGATATCTAGTCATCAAAGCCCTGCACCTAACCCTGGGGTGGTGCCTTCTGTATATCAAGTTACTCCATGAATGTTAATGTTTATTCTTGATTGTTGCCCTATTGTGTTTTTATGATTTTCTGTTATATCTTTTGGCTTTGCAACATGGATAATTGCTATTTTACCTGTAATGTGACTACTGTCTTAACATATAGCTTCCTCTTTTAATGTTACTATTTTCTTAGCTGTTTCCTTGCCCACTGACCCCTCCATTTGTCTACACTTACATTCCTCAACCCCCCTACAACTTTCCACCCTCCTGGTTTAACACATGTTTAATAATGTTGTATGGTCTACTTTTAAAGTTCCTTTTCCTGAATTTAGAACTCTTAAGTAGAACTCGATAAGTTGCTAGAGAATAAATAATAACCCACATCAAATATAGGCAAATTTGTATTTTGCATTTTGTTTTAAATATCTTGTTTTCTACAACTTCACTCTCAGCTGATAAATAAATGGCCTAATTTACTGTAAAAGCTTCATTTGCTTCATCTTCATGGCAGGTAACCCACTCCATCAGACTTCCTGCTGAGCACTAGTCTTCCTACCTTCAGTTATCCTAGTGCCTATGTCTTCAAATGCAAAATGGTGGATGGATTCAGCTGCCAGAATGTAATGTCAAACATGTTTTTAAAAATGGATGAGATTCTCTATATAGGTTTGGCCACGAGCCCCTCAACTCCCTGTTGTCTTTTCCTTAGCCACCACATCACTACCTTCAGGTACCAGCCTGGCCCTACAGTGATCTGAGTTTGTGATGAACGCTTCAGCAGCAGGTTTCTGGATATCCAGAGGTAATAGTTTCAATCATGCTTGATATATCACTTGATTTATATACATTTCTATCTTTGCTTTTTACTTGCCTTCCACCTTGTTTTGACTTCACCATCAATCCAATTCCAGGTCCAGATCGACTCCAGTTTTCTCCTACTTCCTGTATGATTCCTAGCTGTCTTTGTTGTTCTGTCACTACTGGGTCCTGGTTCCTCATGGCCATTGGTCCCTCCCTTGGACCCAGTGCCTATTGAATCCCATTGCCATGGACTGGCCCTATGTGGCAGTTGCCATATCTGATTTTTGTCAGGCCACCTCCTGACTTAGGGACTTCCAAGGCACTCAGTGCTATACTTTTAGCACCCAAGGACAGTTTCTCCTTTTCAACCTGGTCCCTTTGAACCTTTCGTGACATTTGAGTCAGTCTTCAAGAACCACACAAGCAAAACTGTTGGAAGTCTCCCGTATTGTCCTTATCACTTTCTTTGTGCTTTATAATAGGTTAGTTCACACTACCTCTTATCAAGCATTAGGTGAATTCCTATTATTCCCTCAGTGCTATTTAGGGTGTTGTAGAAGTACTATGATTTCCTTTTTAAGGCAGTTTGCTGCATATGGGGGGAAGTTGGCCAAATGACCCATGCCCGGATTTTCAGCTGAGCCCTAACACATGCAACTTAAATAAAAGAAGCTGCTAGCATAGCACCTGACTGGCATCTCTGAATTCCCCAGGGAAAGTATATAAATTTGATCCAAAAAAAACCCCTCTAGTTGCCTACACTAATGCTATAATTTTGACTATTAGTCCTGGCAAAGAATAACCTATAAATCTTTTTAACTCTGTGGTATCTAACCCGACATATGCCACACAATTTAAAAAGATGAATCCCCAGTAAATACACGATGTTCTCAGTTGACTGTACCTGGTATTTAGCAAAGATGTTTTACACCAATGCTCAAAAGACAGATCTTTAATAGCCATCACTTCTGTTTCAAGTTGCAGACAGTAGGGGTAGATAGAAGTACATATCTGAAAGGCAGCTGAGGTTTCTTCCTGACACCAGATACTTCTTTCCTGGAATAGGGCCAGGTTGGAGCTGTCTGGATTGTTTGTGAGCCTGCTCCAAACCAACATATTTATTATCAAGGAGGAAAGCTTGCCTGATGTTAGATCACTGATGTTTGCCTTGCAGTGTTTTCTTGCAGAAAATTGCAAGACAGTGTTTGAAATGAGTTTAGTGAGGAAACTACAAAAAAATCCACTTTTTTCAAGGGCAAAGCCCTGAAAATATTCTTGCAGATTGGGAAAACTGGCTATTTCCTTTCACTCTATTTTTATAAGATGAAAGATACATCTAAAAAGATAAATAGTGGCAATCTTTGAGGGGTCAATGATTTTTTTTTTTAAGGTTGGAGCATTCTTACTAACTGTTTTAAATATTCTTGATTATGAGAATGGGGATTTTTAAATGAGTATTTGGCCCAATCAATGCTTATAAAATATCTGCATTCTGTTGGTACAACACTCAAATCTTTTGTGGTGGTTTTGAGAAAACCCAGACTTCTCAAGTCTGGGAACAGATGGAGCTCTAAACTCAACTGCCTTTCACAACAGGGACATGTGTTACTATCTGCCTGTCTGTTTTCACTTTATGTGAGATATTCCACTCTCTAGTCAGCAGAGTTATTAAACTTCTATGAGCATACAAGCTTTTGAAGTGGATGTGCTGCACAGTTATAGAAATTAGAGAAATCCAGACTCAGCTATGCCTTTTTAAGAGTTCTTGGTAATTAAGAAGACCTTTAGAAAGTGTAATTGTTTAAATTAATGTTACAAGATGGGCTCTGTAGCATTGTGGTTACAGGTATTAATATGCTTACTTCTACAAGAACTTGAAGTTAGATGCTTTGAAAACATCAAGATAAAAAAATTAATCTCAATCCTAAAATTTCTCATTCCCAGGTAGCTGGATAAATTCACTGGAGGAGAATTAATTGATGGTACATGTGGGGCACTGTAGATATTGTGCATTTTTCACAACTTTATCATATCACATGTACCTGTCTATCTATCTGTCTGTCTGTCTTTCTATTTTGTCTTTGCGGCTGGCCAGAACAGGGATCTGAACCCCTGACCTAAGTGTTACAAGGCCGTGCTTTAACCAACTAAGCTATCGAGCCATCCTTTTTTGTTTTTTTTTTGTTCGTTTGTTTTTTCTTTTTTTGGTGCTGGCCAGTATGGGGATTTGAACTCTTAACCTTGGTCTTATCAATAAGGTTACTTTGACTAAAAAGACCCATACTACATGTAAAATGACTCAACTTATGTATATACAATTGACTCAAAATGCTTTTAGAATATATGCTTTTTAGCTAGTCCTAAAATATTGACTGGATAAAGGGATCAGTCTTAGACATGGTACTTTGTACAGGTTTAACTACAACATTGTAAAACATTATTAACGTAGGACAAACTTAGAATATTTGTTATTGGGTATATTGGAACCCTGGAGAAAATAGCATTTGAAATAGTTACATGTAGGCATGGATATTTTTGTATGTTCAAGATCTTAATGATCTCCTTGTATTTTACATTCCCAAGATCATAGTCTCTGAGACCAGTCTCTCTAATTGTCTGCATCATTACATCTCTGCTTTCCTTTGCGTTGCTTGTGGAAGGCTCTGAAATGCCAGCCTGGGATCTGAAATAGCTTTGTTTGTTTGTTTTTATTGAATTTGTGGTACTTAGGAGGTGAGTGAGGGAGGCCTGGTAGAGTTTTAGCTGTCAGCCCTTAGCCAAATGAATATTCCTTTACTTGTAATATGGTTTTTCAGAACTTGGACAAATGGGCTGCCTTGTGTCTTTTTTGAGTAGAATGGGCCATGATTGAACTTGGTTGAGTAGTCAGTAACGAATTCAATATAAGTTTTACAGAAAGTCCCAACTAAGCATAATATAACAAATGTTTATGTTCAGGAGAGGCAGACTAGGACTTAGGTTAGAGAGTTGGGTCTTCAGTGCTTTTCCTCTATGTAATGTGATAAAAATAAATAAATAAATGGCTTTAGACAAGTGGTTCTCATAGTGTGGTCCCTGGACCAGCAGCAGAAGCATCATCTGGAAACTCGGTTAGAAATGCCAATTTGGGGCCCCTTTCCTGATTGATTTTAATGGTAGAGGGACAGGAGCTTGAAGAGGTCCACATGGCAGGTGGTCCTTTGGATAATCCTTAAGTCATAGAGCATAGGAAACTTTCTGATTGACCTACTCATCAGGTTGTCTGAGATTAGAAGAAATCTTGTGAAGTTGTATCTCTGTCTCTTGCCTATATGAAAGGATTATATCCCCATGCAGCCATCCTAGTTGAAAATAACCCTATTTTTAAAATTCCATGGTTTTTAAAATAATTCACCCCCGATTTAACAACCTTCATCATCTGGAAATTTGTTCTGTGGCTTCATTTAGGCAAACCATTGTGTTATCTATTTTTTAAAACTAAAAATATAAACAAGCACATAAAAAATAGCTGCTTAATATCCTCTTCCTTTCCTTTGGACACATGAAAAATAATTAAATACTCTATTTGCCTTATATATATATATATGCTTCATGCTTCTTTATATAAGTCTTTTCTTCTCGGTTTTATCTTTTCAGAATTTATTTCTCACCACGTGTTGAGGAATAAATTAACCTAGTTCTCCAATTGGAAACATGTTGGAGCAAAGTCCTCCTTTTGCATGAGGATAGAAAATGACAGTCATTTGGACACAAAATTAGTTCCTCTTAATCCCCCCCACAAAGTGTACCATTTTGTGCTCCAACTTGTATGGCCTATAAACTTTGAGGAATTTTATTGTCTTTGAACATTATCCAGCAAATATCCTCTAATTAATTTAATCCCTACAGACATATGCTTGTTGATCAGTATAAATCAAGGCCAAAAAATATCAGTCCTGCTTGGAAAGCTCTGCTTTTGGCAAGAAGAGTCTTGATCTGAGTTGTTTAGAGCTCATGCAGCAAAGACACTTCAGGAGGGATTTTACCCAATTTACCCCCATTTTATAGAGACAATTGGCAGACACAATAATCTTCATGTATGCGCTTATTTCTTCTGACTTCTTTCTCCCAACTGCTAATGAAAATTAATATTTTTATTTTTGCAGAAATAAACTTATCAGAAGGCTAACCATCCTGAGAGGTCACTTAATACATCCTGTTTGCTTAAATCAATTTTCCTCTAAAGGATCGTGAGGATGCATG
This sequence comes from Galeopterus variegatus, assembly GCF_000696425.1. NCBI lineage: Eukaryota > Metazoa > Chordata > Mammalia > Dermoptera > Cynocephalidae > Galeopterus > Galeopterus variegatus. The sequence continues at coordinate 14,734 of NW_007734599.1, read as the reverse complement.
CCTTTTTGTTTTTTTCAGGACTTCCAGACTTGAAGTACCAATTGTCTTTATAGATAATGCAGTTCCATGATTAACAACACCGTTTGTCAGAAGAATTTCCCTAATGCTTAAACTCAAGGCCTTCAACTATATCTCAAGATCATTGTCTCTGCCTTCCTTTTCCATGCCTAGAAGTCCAGCAGTAAATGCAGTAAATCACCCTTTAGCTTTCTTCTCCCTCATTAAATTATCCTGATTTCTTTAGTCTTTTTCTCTCTGTTTCTAGCTTTCTACCTTTTTCTTAATTCTTTCTAAACTCTTTTTAAACAAGATTTTATATTTTAGGAGGATCAAGGCAGTGCTGACCTGAGTGGGCAGATGAATTACCTAATGATTCTTGGGTGTATTTTTATTCTTATACCTCAAAGTCACACTACAAAATCATAGACTGTTGTGGTTATCCATTCTTCACATACTTAAATGTGGATTTAGGATTTTATTTTCTTCCAGCCTTTTTTATATGTTCGTAGACTAATAGAAAACCCTCTTATTGATTGTTTTTAAAAGAACAGAATTTGAAGTTATGATGTCTACACATAATGCTTTTCTCAGGCCAGTTTTATTAGAGATTGGTTAGCCTAAATTGTAAATATTAGTAAATATAGTAAATATTTTACTAGGTAGTAAATATTTTAGGCTTTGTGGGCCATAAGTTCTCTGTTACAACTACCTGACTCTGCTATTATAGCGTGAAAGCAGCCATAGACATATCTAAATAAATGGACATGGCCAGTTTTAATAAACCTTTACTTATATAGGCAGTAGATGTAAATTGAATTCATGTAATTTTCACATCACAAAATATTATTTTTCTTTTGACCCTTTTCCAACCATTTAAGAATGTAAAAGCCATTCTTGTGGACAGTAGAACAGGCAGTGAGCTGGATTTGGCTCTTGGGCTATAGTTTGCTGACCATTGAATTATATGAAAAAGAATATACTAATGAAACACTAAAAACATTTATAAACCTATATCATATCTTTTCATCCTAAAATGGTTGCTTTGTTCCCTTTCACTCATATTACTGCTGCAGTCTTTTACAAATCAGACCCATTTTCACTGTTTTCTAATGTTCTTTCTAGCACTGGTTTAGTGTCACCACACCACACTCCTCCAAATAGATAAATGACAGATGTTCAAACAATGTTGAATGAACAAATGAATGAATGAGAAGTGGGCAGGGAAAAAGGATGGAAGAGAGTGCCTAAAATGAAGACAATTTTATTATTGGTAAAGTGGAAAAATAAATACTAGTAAGCTCTTTGAAAGAAGGGATAACTTTTTGTATTTTGATCAAAGAGAAAATTTTTTGAATTGAATATCATTCCATTGCTCTTCCTACTTTTCCTTTGGTATTGCCTCAGATTTGTGGGCAAGTTTTAACTTTTTGTGGGCAAGTTTTAACTTTTGTGCTTATATTAAGATAAAAACACCTGTGTTATTAAAAAAAATGTCATTCAGTACAATGAAGTTATATTCCTATGTGTGACTGGTTCACTCAGTCAGTAAGAATCTTGTGCTACCTAAAATAAAGTTAATTGGTTCAAATCCACTCTGGACCAACTGCTTCCATAGCGGAAGACCTAACTTCCAAATATGAACAGCAGCCTAGTAAATTCTTACACTTGGCAAGAAGATCTAGGGAAGAGAATGTGGGTGAATCAAAATGAATCCTTCCCAGTAATTAAAAATATGCCTTACGTAGTTTATCCTTTATATAGTAGATAAAAGATATCCTCAAATAAATGAAGAACAGCACATTTAGAAAACTATTGAGTATTTATTCAGTCTATCTTTATGGGATACAAAATCCATCCTAGTAAATGAAAATCCCTTTTTATGAATTAATTTTTTTGAACATTGAAAATCTTTATCATTATTGCACTCATATTTATTCTATGCATGTAGATATTTACGTAAACTTCCTTGGTCGTTTTGACTTTGGAAAAACAGTGCTGTTTTGACAGCTGTGACAACATGTATTCTTGTGCTTTCTTTGGCTTTACTGCTTTAAGTATATATTAAGCAATACGCTGAAAATGTTTATTTAAATAAGAAATAAAATAGAAAAGCCACCAGTTAATAGATGTCTAGGATGCTTTATATATATATATTTTTTAATTTTTATTTTGTTAATATACAATGTATTTGGTTATTATGGCCCATCACCGAAACCTCCCTCCCTCCTCCCTCTCCCCCCTCCCACCCAAGAATGTCCTTTCCGTTTGCTTGTTGTAACAACTTCAAAAGATTGTAGTTGGGTTGGGGCCGGCCTGGTGGCACACTGGAGAGTGCGCTGTTTGGGAGCACAGTGGCACTCCCGCCAAGGGTTCAGTTCCCATGTGGAGGGTGAGCGCAGTGCGGGCTGAGCGCAGTGCGGGTGCGACACTGAGGGTTGTGATCCTGATACCGGTCAGTAAAAAAGACAAAAAAAAGGGAAAAAAAAGATTGTAGTTGTTATATCTTTATATTCTATTGTGTGTGACCAGTTGCCTCTGGAAGGGTTTAGGCTCTTAAAGGGTGAGAGAACAATCTATATCCATTAGAACAAGCTGATGAACTGCATTTCCACAGGCTTGACTTGCTCCAGTTAAATGAGAGACAAGCTAGCTAATAGATCCATCAGATAAGTCAGCTAAAGCCACAGCTTTTATTCTACATGGAGAGAGATTTAATTGGGAAGAGGCCAGGTTTACTATTCCAGCGCTTTCCAAATATGTGCTGTAGAGCTTGACTTCCATAACATGCAACCAACTAAAGGTTCTGTAGTGAAATTAGTTTAAGAGTCACTATGGGATATGGTCTGCCACTGGAGATTCATAGGGCATATTAACATATTAACATATTAAGGGCTCTGAACAGTCCTGCAATAGATAGCTGCATCAGGAACATGTTTGCTGGTTCTTTGTTGTCCTGTATACTTTATGAGGCTAAAATTAAGTAGCGCTTTGTTAACCCACTACGTCACTTCAAACCCTGACTTATGGACATGGAAAATTCCCCAAGAAGATGAGATCAAAAGTCAGAGAATGTTTTCATCTATAAAATGTTTTTTCTCTGCTTAGAGATAAAAAACTATTTTTTTTTTAATTTTAAGTGATTATGATCTTATATATTCTCAACTTGAAAGTTTTTTTTTAAGGTTTTTTTGTGGAACTGGCCATGGAATGAGAAGTAAAATACTACCCTTCCAAATTCTTTATAAGTGCCAAAGTGTATCCATTTAAGTGGGTCAGCTATGAGTTAGGCTCATTAAACCATAGTTCTGGTTATACAATTAAGGGATTTTGCAGAAATACTAGAAAGAAAACATTTTTATTTTCATATATAGGTTGACAACATGCCACATGCATGTTTACATGTATGTTTTGAAGTGATAGGATGTGGCAACTCCCAAAGATTATGGATCATGGGATTAGCACCAGGTTTCTCACCCTTGGCACTACTGATATTCTGCATAAAGTGGGATGTTTAACAGCATCCCTGGCTTCTGCCCACTAGGTTCCAGTAGAATTCCCCCCTTCAGTAGTGACAATCACAAATGTCTCCAGATATTACCAAAGGTGCCCTGGGAGGCAAAAATCATCCCCGTTTGAGAACCACTGGGCTAGCAACTCTGCTATTGAGCTCCGTGGTTAGGTTGTTGCCTGGCTGCTTTTTCATTTCTTCACAATTTATAAACTGAGCTTTAACTACTTTCACAGCACCTGATTCATTCATCTGGAAATGAGCTCCAAAATATAGCTTTTTAATTGTAAGCATCCTGCTCATATTGTTACTATATTCTTTTAAAATAAATTCATAATTGCTAGAGGTCTAATTCATTATTATAAAATCCAAATTGTGTAGAAGTCCCCAGTTTCCACTGTTCATGGGGCAGAGTTTGAAGCAAGAATAGTTTAGGTAGTTGTATTAGTCCATTTGTGTTGCTTATAACAAAATACATGGAACTGGGTAATTTATAAAGAAAAGGAAATTTATTGCTTACAGTTTCTGAGGCTGGGAAGTCCAAAGTCTATCTGGTGGTGGTGACAGTGACCCTGGGGTCTCAAATTGCAAGGCAGTGGAAGCAGAGAGAGCAAGAGACAGATTCTCCTCTTCTTTTAAAGCCCTCAGAACCACACCCCTGACCACCATTTTTAATCCATTCACTACTTACTGCATGGTCCTACAATCCAATGAATCACCTCTTCAAGGCTCCAACTTTAGATTACCATATTAGGATTTCCCACCCTCTTAACAGTCACAATTGGGGCCAAGTTTCTAATACATAAAACTTGGGGGGACACAATTCAAGCTTCAGGGAATTTTGAGGAGACATAATTAAATCCACTATAGTACTATAACTTCTAATACGGTAATTAAATTATAGGATAATATGTTCTAGAGTCAATGGGATGAAATATGAAAAAGATTTTTGGGAAGTATCTCCATAAGTTGTTTGAATGTGTGATTTATGTGAAAAATATAAATATAATTTACTATTTTAATAAAGCTAAGACTTTGTCAGATTAATCAGTCTGTAAGCACACTAAAAGCGGTGACAAATAAGATATTTTCAGCTCTGAACTTTTCACTCCAGATTCTTGGGTCCATACTTCATTTTCTACTGGAAGAGATTCAATAGTTAAAAAAATAATAAAAAAAAAATGTGGACTAGCAGGAACATGTTATAAAATTAATGCTATGAATCCATGAACCTGAAGAGATCATGTTTATATACCTAAGTTGCTTATAATATACTATATTAGCTTATTTTTTAAATGTATCAAATTTGCGTCACATTAATAACAACCTATGCAATTTTTAAATTAGCTTTTCTAGTATTTTTACATTTCACTCTTTCTTTTCTTGTTATTGTCACCTTTCAACTTTATTTCTTATTATTCAGATCAGAAGACTAAAAGAATAAAATTGTCTGCTCAAAAATAAATCCACTGGGCAAGCAGAGGTTTTTTTTTTTTTTCACACAAACGTGCATGTGCACACACAATAAGATAAAAAAAGAGAGTGAGGAAAGGGGAGGGTAGAGAAAGGAAAGGAGAGAAAAGAGCTAAAGAGTTGCTAGAAATATTTACGATCAGAAACGTGCCTTACAGCACAATCCTTTGTACCTATTTTATTAGAACAAAATTATAAAGGAAAAGACAATACAGAGCCTTAGTGAGAGAAACTGTAAGCAACTAAAGTCCAGTGCACTCGATTGGGCAGACACTGGAATGACCTATGATGAGGAGGAGCTTTTGGTTCTTTTTGGGCTTGGGTAACAGCAGCACGCCGACCACGTCTTCCTCTTGCAGAGGAGTCTGAACAAAACCAAGCATAGCTTTCTACAGGATGAGCCATCCAAGGTGTTGGCACATGGAACCCATCGTTTGGAATCTGCTTACTCTCCTAAATCATAAGGATTGGCTCTGAGGATGATACAGTGAAAAGTCACAAGTATTGAGAAGTGGACCTATGTTTTGCCATTCATTCACTGTGGAGCTTTGAGTGTCTCCTTTTGTTCACTAGATGTTGCACAGAGGTCCTGTGGTGAGTTCAAGGATGCTCAACACAGAGTCCCTTTAGGAACTTTTAATCCATTAGGCCCTCTAGGAAAGAAGATCAAGAGAGTCATCGTTTCCTGAAAACTGTGTTCCTGAGGCACCAGTGAATATTTACTTTTGGTCTTGTTAATATTTAGGCTGAGAACAAAGATTGACTTGAAGCATTCATTTAATGCATATCTTTAATTCATTTATTTTGTGCACCTGCTTCCTAGTTAGTGAGAAAAGTTATTAAAGACAGGATTATGGTTTGTAAGCCTTTTCTTAGGTCTTACTACATTATTTTGAAATGATCTGAGAATACTGTATCTAATATGTTAAAATGATCTGTTGAGTGTATATTCAATGTATTGTAAAATCTCCCTCCCCTACTAAACTATCAATGTATCAAGGGCAGGGTCTGTGCCTTATTTATCTTTGGAACCAGAGTGTCTAGCAAACAGTAAGAGCTCAATAAATGTCAAACTGAACCAAGATTAGAATTGTGATATGTGATCATAGGACCAGTAGAATGTACGATATCTGTTTGTGATGAAAGGAAAGTAAGGTCGGTTAAATAAATTTATTTTTTATAAAAAATTATATTCCCACTATGTCAGATTATCTAAGAATTTAGCTCTCCAGAGGTGCAAAGGAATAAATATCATTTTGTTCCCTTGAGCATTTCTTTCTTTCCTGGAGAGAACGTGGCTGGCTTGCCCCTTCAGTCCTGTTCCTTTTCATTCTGCCATGCAAGAAAACATCCCAATATTCAGCAACCCCCCGTTTTCCTTTATATTTATTTCTACCTCATCTTGTGGCCAAAGGGACCTGAGTTGAAAAACTCTGCTAAGAATTATGTGCCTACTGACCATGCTGGCCCTAATCTCTTGGTCCCTTGCTTGTTTTTTCCTTAAGTAATTGTGTTCTGAGCAGGTTTTCAACTCTAGTTGCTAACAACATGTCAGGTAAATAATAGATGAAGCAACATATGTATTTCTTATGTGCCATGGAAGTCTTACTCTGAATAAATAATGAAAGATTCAGAGGATAGCGAGAGTGGTTACAAAGGACTGTTTCCATCAACCTTTCCAGCCCATTTGGTATATAACAAACAGATTTAACCCAAGCAGTTTCTTTTGTCACCATAAATTGTTTTGTCCCACCCACTTTGGGTAGGAAGAATCATGACAGTAAAATGTGGATCTAACAGTTAAGTTCAGAAAATGCTGATGCATGGTTTCATGTATGATACATGTAAGTTCAGAAAATGCTGATACATGATTTCATGCATGCATATTTTCCTTTCATGAAATCAAAGGAGACAGGATAGAAAACACTATTTCTCAGTAATGTTGCATTGCAGTTCTCAAAAACCTTCCATTTGTGCCTTTTCAGACAAAGTTTGTAAGAAACTTCACTGAATTTTGAATTTTCTTAAATCTTAAATCATTAATTTTGCCTTCTTAATACTATATATGGTGTGTAGATGTGTGTATGTTTAATTAATACATTTAAGTACAGTGAAGCTACATGTGGCTTAGTTCAAGTAGAAAATTGAACTTTGTATATGATGTTGATATCTTTCTGAAGCAGGGGTTGGCAAACTTTCTGCAAGAGTCAAAGAGTAAGTATTTCCACTGTGGTGGCCATACCATCTCTGTTGAAACTACTCAATAATAATGGACATGGCTGTGTTCCAATAAAGCTTTATTTACAAAAACAGGTGGCAGGCCGAATGTGGCCTGTGGTTTAGTGATCTCTATTCTAACAAAATGCAAAGTGGATAATATGCGAAAGAAGGCACCTGTCTGTACAGCTGCCAGTCATCTTCGTGTAAACACATTTGTAATCAAATTCAGTACTAGATCTTTTTTATTTTTCCTAGACCACGTATGAATCACTTGTCATTACCAAATAAGAAAATAATGCCTTTGTCACCATAAAACATTGCCCCCCACCCCCATTCACATAATTCTCTTTAGCGTATCCCTCTCTTTTATTTAACTGCTTGGTGATAACCCTTACTGGTAAGAAGAGCCAGAGATTTGCTGCCAGAATGACTTAGCATCCTCAAGCCCCTGCCCGCAGCTCCTGAAAAAGCTCCCAAGCTCGGCTGGTTGCCTGCACTGGCACTCTGTTACTAAGGGTTAGAGTGGGTATCACATTTCTAATGGATTAGCTGACTATTGGGAATGCAGAAGGGTTTTTAAAGTCTCTTAACTTCTAAATGCAGCACATAAATGGACCTCTATGAATATTTAATTTGAGTGCAAGACCCGAAGTTCTTTGCAATTAGTTTGACTGTTGCTTTCAGGAGAGAGAGAGAGTATTTTCTTTGAGTGTTGTGGGATTCACAGTGCACTCTTTGTTTTCTTCACTTTGGGACTTTCCGTGAGCTGGGTCATGACCACTTTTATAAAATGTTCAGAATCCATTTCTTTCTTGGTACATCTGTCTTCTTCCAGTCATTAGTAAAGAAAGAAATGGACTTTTCAGGTACAATATCTCTCACGTTTTTAGTTGACTATCTTCTCTCTCTTATCTTTAGTTAGGATCTCAGCAAAACGCAGATACTTGGGTTTGCCTAAATGGTACATCTGTCTTCTTCCAGTCATTAGTAAAGAAAGAAATGGACTTTTCAGGTACAATATTTCTCACGTTTTTAGTTGACTATCTTCTCTCTCTTATCTTTAGTTAGGATCTCAGCAAAACGCAGATACTTGGGTTTGCCTAACGGACTGGAAGTCTTGGCTGCAACATTCATCTGCTTAACTTTCCAATGAAACAAGAAGCTTATTGGAAGTATAATCTGGCCTGAAAATCTAGATGATCTTTTGCCTTTTGATACAAAAATTCTCGAATAATGCTCTCAAAAAATGATTGACTGAATAAATTCCAAGCTTCTAATCCTAGTTCTTTCTCTAACAGGGAATCCTGGTTAAGATCCTAAATATTTCTGAATAAGAGTTTCCTTATTTACAACACGAGAGATTTTTTATAAGGTAATTTTAGATCTCTTATCGCTCTTTAATTTGATACTTCTCTGGGCTCAACACTTTGCTAGGTACTGAAATGTCTACCAAATGTTAGAAATACCTGAGCTCTGGGGAGCATAACATTAATTAGGAAGGCAACAAGAACACATAGAATAACTAGAAAAGATAAAATGAATCTTATAATCAAGAATGACTGGTATTGTTTTCAGAAAGACACAGGTCATTGAGAATAGGGGAAAAGGTGATGAAAAACAAGAATTTGAAGTAAGTCACTAATATGGAAATCAGGCAGCTAAAAAGAAGAAAGGGAAATTTTCTAAGAGAGTTATTAAAGGAAAAAGATGTAAAAGAATATATGGAAACAGGAAAGAAGATGTGTGTTGAGAAAAGCTGGAGATTTGGCAATCCCAAATTCTTGTACTTTATTAATATTGGAAGTGCTCTGCTGCGGACAAGTTCTTTTTTCCTTTTTTTTTCTTTCTTTCTTTTTTTTTGGTCTCTTTCCTCCTTCTTTTTTCTTTTTCCCTTCCTTTTTTCTCTTCTCTCCTTTTTTTGCTTTAAAGTGAACATGATATAAATGGCATTCATGTTATTTTATTCACCAAATATTTTCTGAGCTCTTGATATATACCTGAGGTCAGCCCTCAGCAATGCTTGCTTAGATTATTGCAATAGCTTCTTATCTGTTCTCTTGGTATTGAGCTTGTCCTTCTGTGGTTTCTCTACTCCACTCATTCCAGAGTAACAGGCAAGTCTAAAACTTTCAAAATGCAAGTCCTACTTTGTCACTGCAGTTCCCAACATCTGTGGACACAGCACGAGCACTTTCATTAGCACTGTCAGCCCTTTGAGTATAGCTCCATCACCTAAAGTCTCGTCACTCCTCATTTACCTGATTTCTCTCACTTCCCTGGGCCACTTTCTCTACCTTGCTTATTTATATCTGGTGTCATCTGGTTGCAACAACCAGATGGTAATTATATAAAAATGTTTGTGTCTTTTCATTTTTGAATTCCAAGTACCCAGCCCAATATTTGGCTAATAGTAGGTGTACAATGAATGTTGAACAAATATCCGGTCTTCGGCACTAAGTTTACAAAGTTTGAGAAAGAGCTCATGTTCTTTCCTGTATAAATTGAAGTTCCCTAAGTCTTTAGAAAATTATCTGACTTTAATTGGCTTTCTATCTTATTTGAATCTCACATCTAAACATATCTTTTTCTTTGTCTATGTGCTGTCTGTCTAGTTCCATTATTAATCTTGAGAATAAATGTTTCAATGTATTCATCATAAATGCCTTAATTTTCTTTAATTTGTACCATCACCATCTGCTATCTTTTTGTGGTGGATTCTGGAAAATATTATGGGTTGCCACTTGTGGGAGAGTCTTTATGGACTAAGGTAACACTGTACTTCTTTTTCACAATGTACTTGACCCAACAACAAGACAACATAAGACCTTCCATGGCAACATCTATGGAGAAATAAATCCTTCTGTGTGTGCAAGCATCTGTATCCCATATATCTCTACATGGTTAGGACATGCATTTTCCAGTACCTTTATTTATTTAGCACAAATAAATCTATTTTCCACAAGAAAGTTGGAAATTGTGAGAAATGCCCACACCCACCCAATGCCAAAGAATGGACACAGAGACACAAGGTACAGCGAAGTGAGAATTTAATTATATCCTAGGTTCAGATGTCTACAGGGCAGGCACACTGAAAAAGGCAAACAATTTATTCCCTAGTGCACAAGTCCCTCCCCCCACCTCCTCATTGGCTGAGTACTACAGGATGCAAAATATTCCTGATGGCCAGAATTTATTACCCCCTTGCAATGCAAGGAATTCGTTAATCTGGGGGCTCAAGACAAGCCTATGAAAAAGGCCCACTTAAGCCCTGTGATGGGAGAAACACCAGGGAATGAAGAAGACGATAGGGGCTAGTAACTAATTACCATCTCGAGGAGAACCTTATCTGTTAAAAGAAAGCAATAGGGGCTAGTAACTAAGTAATGAATTACCATCTCAATAAAACACCCTCAGATAAATCATTTCTGAAAATGAATCACTTAGATTATTTTCTTACAGAAATGTATGAACACATTATATATAGGCAACACCCTTCACATGCTTTAAATGTGAATAAATACTAACGATACTTTGCTTCCATGACTTATTCTGAGTTTATGATCATTTGATGCACTTTGGTAGGACTTTGAAGTCAATAAAATGCATATTTCACCTCTTTACTATATTCATTTATTTTATTTTACTTAATGTTTTATTTATCTACTTTTGTTCATACAAGAAATCATAATTACAGCAAATATATCCCCATCTATACCTTCATCTCCAATTTGTTCCTCCCCAGGTGCCACCATTATTAGTTAGGAGTTTGGTGTGTATGCTTTCCAACCTTTTTCTATTCATTTATTTAGCTATAGATATATAGGTGTATACACCCTCATAAATGTTATCATAATATATGCATATATGTATATGGTTGTATTTTGTATTTTATTTCCATAAAGGCTAGTCTTATAATAAACACATTCTAACATTTTTTTCTTTCTTTCTTTCTTTCTTTTTTAAGTCTTTTGTGTTTACATTTAGTTCTTTAACCCATCTGGTTCTTACTTTGTTGTTTAAATGGTGTAAGTACAATCCTATTTTTACTTTTTCTGTAAGCAAATAGACAATTGTCTCTATACTAGTTTTTCAATACTAAATTTTTTCATTAGGATTTGAAATACCATCTTTGTCAAAATCTTAATTCTTATGCACACACGGACCTTTTGAAACTCTCCTCTTTAACTATAGTCTATTTGTCTACTCTTGTGCCTATATCACACAGTTTTTAAGATTAGTCACCCTTTGTACTATCACATTATATTTGGTAGAAGTCTTCACTTATTATTTCTTCTCAGTATTGGTTGATTATTATTGTATCTTTCCTTTTCATATGACTACTACAATCAGTTTGTCAAGATCTATAACAGTAAAGTATTTTAGTTTTGTATAATAAAGGCATTACATCCTTTCTTATGGATTTATTCCTTAAAATTGTCTTTATGTTATCTTAGTGAATAGATTCTTTTTCCTATTAAATTTTCTAATTGGATATAGTGAATATATTTTGAAAACTTTTAATTTATGTGATTTGACTCTGAATCCATCCATCTTTCTGAAATATTTTAATATGTCAGTAACTTTAAAGTTAGTCTCTATGCATATGTTATGTGGACATAAAGACATTTTTATCTTTTTACTTTCATACTTCTTATTTTTCTTATCTTATTGGATATGGAAGCACAACTCATTCAGCAATAAATAAGTAGCAGAATTCTTCTACAGTTTCTGAATAAATTAGGTACATTTCTAATATTTAGTCATAATGTAGGACATTTATTTTTCTAGTAGATGTCATGATTAAGAAAGCATGTTTCCTACTAATGCTGATTTGCTGAGGTTTTCCTACTGGTAAAGATGCTATATGTTTTCTCATGCATTTACTGGTGAATTAACAAACAACAATAACAAAGACTAACACGTGTCCCCTCGAGCTTTGCCTGCCCTGAGTTCTGCTGCTTCCTGCAGCTAGAATAGTATGTAAAGCAGCCCTCAGCTGCATGGGGGCAGGCGACCAGCCATGTCTGTCCCAGAGTTGAGTGAGTCCCAGACTGACAGAAAAATAGAAAATGACAACAACAAAAAGACTAACATGTATTGATTCTTTATGCCAGTTATGCAATCTCTCAGTTCTCAACCAATCTCTTTACTTGTAGGGAAAGTGGGGCACAAAATGGTCATATAACTTAACCAAATGTACATAGTAAGTAACAGTAGATAGGCTGTAATAAGGAGAATTAGTCTTTTAAAAACCCTATTTATCATGAAATGTTTTTCTTTTCAAATGCAGCTAGATTTACTTGTTGAATATTTAATTTAGTAGTTTTGAATTTATGTTTATAAGTGAGATTCACTGACAAGTACTGGGACTGGACAGAATTGGATTTCAGCTGCTTACTGACTGATCTATGTAATGTGTTGAGTGATTTTCTTTCTTCTTTTTTTCTGGAGCATTACATACATATATGTTATGTATGTATGAGCATATGTATATGTCTATGGGATAGACATTATGTTCATTAAAGAATTAATGAAACATCTGTGAATCTGTTTGGATCTAGTGATACTTTTAAAGATTGAGGTTGACTTCCTTTATTTCAGCAAAGTTGCAGGATACAAAATCAACACAGAAAAATCAGTAGTATTTCTATACTCCAATAGTGAACATGCAGAAAAAGAAATCAAGAAAGCTAGCCCATTTACAATAGCCAACAAAAAAATAAAATACTTAGGAATAAAGTTAACCAAGGATGTGAAAATTCTCTATGAAGAGAACTACAAATCACTGTTGAGAGAAATTAAAGAGGACACAAATAGATGGAAAGATATCCCATGCTCTTGGATTGGAAGAATTATTATGAAAATGTCCATACTACCCAAAGTGATCTACAGATTCAATGCAATCCCCATCAAAATTCCAATGATGTTTTTTCTCAGAAATAGAAAAATCTATCCAGACATTTATATGGAATAACAAAAGACTATGCATAGTAATTTTCCTTTATGTCAATGTTAGTAACATATAATACATATATATATTTCCTAAAAAAATAACCTAATTGGTTTAATTTTTTTTTTCCTTTTTGTCTTTTTTCGGGTCCGGCAACGGATTACAACCCTCAGTGTCGCGCCCGTACCGGACTGGGACCGGCAACGGGATCGCAACCCTCGGTGTTGCACCCGCACCTCGCTCAGCCAGTGAGCGGGAACCGGTCTGTATGTGGGATCCGAACCCTCGGTGGGAGCGCCGCAGCGCTCCCAAGCGGCGCACTGTAGCAGTGCGCCACTGGGCTGGCCCTAATTGGTTTAATTTTTTTTTTCCTTTTTGTCTTTTTTCGGGTCCGGCGAGGGATCACAGCGCTCAGTGTCGCGCCCGTCCCGGACTGGGACCGGCAACGGGATCGCAACCCTCGGTGTTGCACCCGCACCTCGCTCAGCCAGTGAGCGGGAACCGGTCTGTATGTGGGATCCGAACCCTCGGTGGGAGCGCCGCAGCGCTCCCAAGCGGCGCACTGTAGCAGTGCGCCACTGGGCTGGCCCTAATTGGTTTAATTTTAAACATTTTTTTTCTTTTTTTTGCTTTCCTAGCCTTCCTTTTTTTTTAATTTAAATCATCCATTGTATCTGTATTAGTCTGTTTCTGTTGCTTATAACAAAATACCTGAAACTGGGTGATTTATAAAAAAAATGATATTCATTTCTTGCAGTTTTGGAGGTTGGGAAGTCTAAAGTCCAGGAAACACGTTTTGTGAAGGTCTTGGTGGTGGAGACAGTGACCCAGGGGTCTCACATGGCAGAAAATGGTGGGGTAAGGAGAGAGAGGGTTTCTCATGCACTCTTTTTAAAAGAAGGCTTTAAGTCCTCAGAACCATGTTTCTGACCACCCTTTTTAATCCATTCACTACAGCATTGTCCTTACAATCTAATCACCTCTTCAGGACCCCACTTTTCAATTACCATAATAGGATTTCCCACCTCAACAGTTACAGTGAGGACTAAGCCTTAGTGAGGTTGGGGGGCATCCAATCTACAGCAGTGTCTATAGTTATTTACCCCATTTTCCCCCTAAAGTTGATTTCGTTTAGATTTCTTCTTTGGTAGATCACAATTCCAATAGTTTTTTTTTTTTTTTTTTGTCCTCTGTTTTAGTGAGCTTTTCAGAAAACTGACTTTCAATTTTATTAAACTCTACTTTTTATAGGTTAGAGGTTTCTTAAATTTTCTTTCACTAATTCCTTTTTTCTATTTTATTTAATTGCATATTCTTAATTTTATGGGACACAGAGGAGAGATCCTTATGTGTTAATTTCAATTTTCTTTCCAATGTGGCTCCTGAGAATGGCTTATAGGTCCTCTCCTCTTTGGTGACCTAAGACATTTTAGTCAATGAATTATATGCCTTATGAGAGAATTTATATTCTGTTTTGGGAGCTGAAATTATTACAGATGTGTGTTTATGTGTTTGTCTAGCCTCTTCTGATATTCAAATCCTCTATAGCATTGCTCTCTTTTTTTTTTTTTTTTTTTTTTTTT
>NW_007734598.1:76074-90634 GCF_000696425.1 Galeopterus variegatus | reverse complement strand
CACGGGTCGCCCGGGGCGCCCTCTGGGAGTGCTCTCCAGCAGCTTCAATGCAGCTCCAGAGTGCTCCGGGCTCCCCTTTCCCAACAAGAAATCAGTTAGGGGTTCTTCCAAACTGAGGCCCACAGAGATGGTATCTGCCTCCCGGAAATAGGGAGTTTACCTGGGGCCAAAGCCCAGGGTGTGGTGGAGAGATGATCTTGGCGGGCTCCTCTTCCCTGCCCTCCCAACACTGGCCGGGGGCTCCCCACACTACCAGCCCCGTCAGAGATCCGAGGGGAGAGTGGGATTGTGGGCCAGTCCATAGGTCCTGGGGTGCCCTGCGTCAAGGTAAGCAAGTGGCGCGTCTCAGTGAGGAGCCACGCCAAGCAGAGATGGCTGGCCTGCCTGCTCTAAGCCGGCCGTCTCTGCCCCCACTCGAGAAAATGGAGGCAGTTCTGTTGCGGGCGCCTAGCCTGGTGTGGTAGGTGGGAGCGAGGTGGGCGGGGAGCAGTCGGGCTTTGCCCCGCAAGTGGGGCTGGACTGGGGGTGACTCACAGAGCTCGCAGAGTTGGGCCGGTCCGGCGCCTTCCACTCCGTTTCTGTGTCATCTCTGCTGACTTACTTGGCCTTTGTTGTCTCGGGCTGCTCGCTTGAACCCGCAGCAGGGCTTGGGCGCTCTCAGGAGTCTTCTTTTGTGTCGGCCCTAAAACCTCGAACCTGTTGTTGCTTGTTTGTCATTGTAGGTTCGTTGTTGAAAGATTTATTCGTTTTTTGTTGCTCTTGGAAATGCAAATAGTACTCTGGTATCACAGCACACACTTCTCAGGGTTCCGCTGTCTCCTGGCACGGCCGCTCCAGACCCGTCGCCATCTTAAAAGCCCGGGATTTAAAATTTTAAAGTCATTACCCTCACAATACAAAATGTCCTTGTGCTCATTCATCAACTATTCATTTACTTAATTGACATTAATGGTACTTTTACCAACACAGTATTATGGGGAAGACAAAAATAAGGGAGCGATTAGATCAGTTAGAGGAACTAAGGAAGGCTAGTATTTGAAGAATTGTGTCGAGCAGTGGGAGTGTGGGTATGTGCAGGGTGTGGAATTGGCTTTTGGAAGACAGCTCCTGCAGCACAGCGAACAGGAGAAACCATGAGTAAATACTCAGTCCAAAATGAAGCATTCTGCCATAGCAAATATGAAAAAGAAACTAAGCCCTATGAGAGATGTTCTTCTGATTCAGTCCAACTTTACTGACTTAAAAAAAAAATGGTGTGGTTCACTTTAATTTCCATTGCCAAAAGGAATATTGGTCTGCGTAGCTTATTTTATCTTAGAAATCTACAATCTCCTAAAGAGGTATTTCTTCATATAAAAAAAAAAATGGTGTGGTTCACTTTAATTTCCATTGCCAAAAGGAATACTGGTCTGCGTAGCTTATTTTATCTTAGAAATCTACAATCTCCTAAAGAGGTATTTCTTCATAAGATAGTGAGTCTAGATTCTAGGGGAGGGCATATGTCTTGGGAATTATCAAAGCTGTCACCTGAATCTTCCTCTCACTAGACTCTTCTGGTAGGTGACACATACTAAATATATGGGGTGGGAGCTGTTTGAAGGGAGAGGGTCCCTGATGAGAATGACATGGTCAGGAACCTCTGCTGTCCTCTGTGAGTCCCTGGCATCACATGAGCGGCCCTCTTACACTCCCCACGGGGCACTTCTGAGGTCCTCTTATGCTCATTGTCCCTGAGGCAGGTGTCCATTCTATGTGAGGCCTGGGAAGTGGAGAAATGTGTTTCACTTAGAGTGCTCATCTGTGGAGGCAGTGCCTGACACCTCATTCTAAAACAAACATGTGCAAGTGAAAAATGACCAGCCACCTCGGACAAAATCAATTTTCCAGCATCCCCCCCAAACCTAAAATAGGTGACTCAAACACAAAACACATACACAAGACCCTGTCAGATTCTGCTCTTCCTGACTCAGTTTCTCATGGTGACTGCAATCTTCACTCTCTTCTGTGTCTGCTGCCGCTCTTCCTGAAACTTAGGAGAAATAAGGTATTTTCCCCCAGTACTTGGGTATGTCCAAATATGAAATTATCATGATTTTCTCCTTTTCCTTTCTCTCTGCTTTTCCTTCCAAAACACACATCGAGTCACCTCAGAGGAGCTGGGGACATTTTATCTTAGTGTGCTGAGACACTGGATTCAGCTCATCTCCCATTTCAGGTCCTATTTCATATTTCTTTTTCAGTATAAGATTGGTCTTCTCTGGTCATTTACAAACACCTTTTTAAGATATCATTTTTAGAAACTCAGAAGGTAAAAGATAATCCTTGAGAGATTCTACTTTGATGGTTTATTCTATTTCAGAGAAATGGCTAACTGAGAAAATAGACCCACAATTTACTTTCTCTCTCAACTTGTGATGGGACACTTGTTGAATTTTCAGGACCATGTAATTCTGAAAGCCTAACAAGAATACCATGGCCGTATGCCCTTTCTTCCTTTTCACGGTGGCTTCACCAATCCAGAAAGCAGACCTTAGCTTTGGTAGCTACTGCCCTTGAAAGCTGTGCTACTAAATTACAGATAAGGACCAAGTTTCAGCCATCTCTCTGCCTCTTATTTCCTTAAAGTCCACGGGTTTAGCATCTCCTTCAAAACTTTCCATTTTACAGACTCTTAATGCAGCTGTTACAAGGCAGCCATAAGAATGTCGTCTGATAAGAGTGATCACAGAAAGCAAAATACTTGGTTTCTAGTTCTTTTTCATTACTCTCTAGGTGACGTTGTGCAAGTCATATTTCTTTTCTGGATCTTCTGAATCTTCAGCTGGAAAAGAAGACCTTAGATGCTCTTTAGTGTCCTCCAACCTCTAATCTTATGATGACAGAATCTGATGGGGTGGTATTCACTACCAACAGCAAGTTGAACAAGTATTTTCTCCTTCTAAGAAAAAGCAAAGTAAGAAGAGTTTGAAAACTGCATATAGTGATCGTCACATCTTTAGGCTGAAATCACAGAGGCCAACAGTGTTAGGGAGCTAATAGAAGAAATCTGTGACTTAGAAGGAGAAGCAAGAGATGAGTCCATGCTGTCCCAATCACCCACCCACCCATCCAGAGACATCCTAAGCATCATATGCCTACACAGCTCAATGCTTCCGTTTCCTCCTCCTCAGCCGCTGTTTACATAGAAAGAAAGACTTTGAAGTAATAATCGTGATTATTTTATCAGTTTTGTTGTATTTGGGCCTAGGAGCTTGCTGCTTCAGAGATGAATAATTTTGTATGCTCAGAGCAATATGGGACGGGATCACTATTTCCTTCTTTTTCTGTGAAGCTCCCTGTCCCAGAAAATTTGTCCTCTGCTCTCCCTTTTCATCCCTTTCCCACTTCTCATGTCTCAAGTGAGACATCTTGGTCTGGCTGCGCTCCTCCCGTCCCTCACAGCTCGTAACAGAGGCCCCTCACGTTCTGCCCTAGATACATCACCAGAGGGACTTTGCGGTGGGAAGACCTGTGGCCTAAGGTGTTCCTTGCTGCTAAATTTAACTTTCTGCTTGCTATCTCCAGCAAGCCATTTCCCTTCCCCGTTGGTGCCTGCGTTTTGCCTCATATGAAATGGAGATAATAATGCTAACCTTCTGCAGCCCACCAGGGTGTTATGAGGATTAATTAAAGTTCTTTGAAGATGACTAGTCCTGAGCAGAGTTATTATTAGCTAAGCAAACTGCCTATTTTAATAGCAAGGGTCTCCGGGGAGGTCAGGCGAGCTCCCCTAAGCACAGCCCTCACTCGCCTTTCCCCATATTACTTTCCGCCAGCTCCAGCAGGCCGAGAACCTGAGGGTGTTCTCTGAAAAATGCACTTTTTCCATGGGATTAAAGTGCATCAATAATTGAAAAGTGCCAGCGTGTCTGAAGAGCACAGAGCTCTCCCATTACCTACTGCCATGCCTGCCAGTTCGGTGGAGCCAGCACTCAGAGCCTTGCAACGTTTTCTGAGGTACACACTGCGAGGCCATTGTCAATGAATTCTTGGCATATACATACCAATTTGTCCACTGCATACTATTTTACAAAGTGGTATATATTTAAAAAAAAGACTGTCTCATTAATTCTTTCTTCAAGATAAAACTGAAGTATAAAAATATGATCCCATTTTCCTAAGGAGACAGAGGAAAAACAGAGGCAAAATCGTGTTCTTAAACTCAGAGTTTTCTGGTTGAAAGATTCAAATAGTTTCCAGAATAGCATTTTAAGATTTAGAATTGGCCGTACCTTGCCTTAGTTCTCTTTAGAGTAGCACCAGGTTGATGATGTCATAGCCCTGGAAGTCACGGAAACCTAAAGGGTGGTTGTCCAGCTTCTGGCTGTTTCTTACCTCCCCCAACTTATATGTATCAAGTGTTGAAAGATTCAAATAGTTTCCAGAATAGCATTTTAAGATTTAGAATTGGCCGTACCTTGCCTTAGTTCTCTTTAGAGTAGCACCAGGTTGGTGATGTCATAGCCCTGGAAGTCACGGAAATCTAAAGGGTGGTTGTCCAGCTTCTGGCTGTTTCTTACCTCCCCCAACTTATATGTATCAAGTAAAAGATCCTTATTTGGGGTGCCCATTCTATTCACCCTTTTATAAAATCTCACCTCTTCTCGGTCAGCCTCCTTAAAATGTGATGTTCACCACGTGCACTAGATCCAGTCTGACCAGCATAGAGCAAGATGAGATTTTTACCTCCCTGTTCCAGACACGATTTTATCTTACATAGAGGTCACATTATACTGATGACTCCTAATGCATTTAGCATCAACCAACAGTGCCACATCATTTTCACCTACTGCTAATGAGGGTTTTTTTCTCTATAAGTTTACTACTGAAATTGATATGTTACCTACATGCAGGACTTCACATTAGGGGTATCTATTCAGTGTTCTGTTCTTCACTTGGTTTTCTCAGCTTGATTAAATCATTACTGAACCTGACTCTTCCACACAGTCTGTACACTCACTTTTTCTATCAGCAAGTGGGAGTGATGGTCCCTTTATTTTCTTTATTGCCTTTGCAAATTGTCTAGTCTGCAAAGGAAGACAACTCAGGAAAAATAAAAGCAAAGCAGAAGCTAGAAGAGAGAAAGTTAATAAGTGGATAAAGTGTAGAGAGGAGAATGATAGGGGAGAGAAAGACAATTTTCAATTTCCTAATTTCTTACCATACCTTTCTAGAGATGTCAACACTGCAAAATAGGAAGAATTTCATGTTTCCCAGATCACACAATTGGAACACGACTACTATGAGATGAAAAGTGCAAATTTCTAGTTTTGCAAACATTTTCTCTAACTTGTTTTAACTCCATTTTCCTTGTGTCATTTCACCTTCATGTTGCTCATCAGAAATATTAAAAGGGCCTCACTAATTGAGGGCAGAAAGTTTTTTAATGGAGCATGTAGTGAAATCATACCTTTTTTTTTTTTCTATTCCTAAGAGTCCTCATCAATGCAGAAGCTGCTCTATTAGTTTCCGGGGATCTAAATGGTAGCATCACCTACTGTCAAGCCATTAGTTTCCTGACTATTGAGATTTCTTTGGCTATTAGAAGTTCACCCCTCTACCCTCTTCTAGAAATGAAGCTATAGGGATTGTCTTTCATTTCTATTTTTATTAAAAAATTTTAATGCATTGCCATTTTACCCTCTTGCCTGCAATGATTGTATAAAGAACCAAACAGCAGCCAATAAGAGTCCTAAGTAATCCTTAGAGAAATAAGAGAAGTCATAATTGAATAATCTGCAACTGACAGTTATTATCTGGCCACAGCCTTTGCGAGTGTACCTTCATGCTGGAGAGTGGAGGTATAAACAGAAACACGCTCTGGGAAAAGGAAGAATGAAGCGAGAGACATAAGACAAAGTAGAAGGTAAAGAGTATCTTGTAAAGAGCCAAGGCTTTAAAAAATTAAAGCTGTAATAGAACAAAGATTGCCTTTTGAATTGTGCAAGTGAGATTCTCTCCTCTGAAATCCAGTTTAGGTTAATGGCCTGAGGAGAGTCTTGGCTTCTGCCTCCTGCAAATGTATAAATTAGGTTTGAGCAGCACTGGCCAGAGGCTCCCTGCCAATCTCAAAACAAAGGCTAGATGCCATGTTTTTTCTCCCCTTAAATCAACAATAATAATTTAGCAATCCAATTTAAAATTGATTAGCAATAATATATGTTAACAGTAAAATAATGTGGACTGCATTAAAATCATTCAAACCAGCAAGATAGGAATATCAGTGATGCACTTTTTCCCTTTTTATTTGATTGTGAATTCAGAGAAAACCGTGCCAGTGACCCAGGTTTCCATCAGAATATGATAATCAGAAGAGGGGAAAATTAACTGAGCAGATCCACTGCTACCCCCACTCCGTACTCCTTCCTTCTCTCCCATCTCTCTTGTAAACAAAAACTGACTTTGCCACTAAATATGACACAACGGTTAATCCCTGCTGTCTTTAACCTCTAGATGACATTTTTATTTTGTACCTAGAGACCCAAGGAGCATTCTCTTGGCAGCTGGAGACTGATTAGAAGTCTGCAGTGAGGCATAGGGAGGTGGGGGTGGGTGTGGGCCTGTCTCAGGTACATCTCCTGGTTTTATAGCTTGTTTGTGAGCCTGGGACTTCTGCCTGGGAAGCAGAGGAGTCATAAACGTTTATGGACACAGGTTCTCAATTTTGCCCCTGAGGATTTTTATTTGAATTTAGGGATTTTTCAGAAAGTTGTTTAACCCCTAGAAGAAGAAAGAAAAAAGTGAGAAATCTAGAGATTGGAGGAAGTAAAAAGGAAATGTGAGTGTGGTAGAGCAGAAAGATCGCATGTTACAAGGGCAGCCTATGAAGGAGTGAGACTGGCTTTCTTACTTGGATTATGGAAAACGGTCTTGTTACTTATCCAGCCCTGTGTGTTCCTATGTGTCTAAAAAAAAAGTTGAGTAAAAGCATAAGTTCTCCTAGAGGTTTATGGACACTATTATAAGCTCTTTATTATCGTTTTAGAAAATGATAAATAAATAATTGAATAAATAAACTTATCCTGCTTACAGAAGGGTTACCTAAATCACTATGACCTTGAAGAAGGCTGGAGTGGAAAACTACCACAGGGCTGTTGGTGAAGAGATGGAATATACCCACAAGGCCTCCAAGTAACAACAGGAGACAACCCTGGGCTGGAGAAGAAAGGTCCAAGTGATTGTGGTCTTCTGTAGATGGTGATGGAAAACTTGAATGATTGTTGGTAGACCTCCTTTGTACCCGTGAGCCAGCGAATCCTGAGGTAATTCAAGTCATTATTAACACATTCTATGGTATGATTATAAATAATAATTATACAGAAGGAAATAATCTTCCATATCTCAAAGACAACAAAAAAAAGAACTTGACCATCACCTTAGTAACACACATATCATTCATCTCAATGTCCCCAAATTGGGTTGTGTCATGTGCCATGGATACATGGTTCCACTCATAATTTTAAAGCATAAATAGAGTCTCTTTCTTCCATTACTTCTGCCTTTACCATGAGCAACTTCCATCTATATCAAAATGAACATTATCTTCATGGTCTACTCTTTGGCAACATGCCTTGGCTTAAATTTTAACTTCCCATGGTTGGTTAGAGTTAAATTTTGTCTATTCCTAATTTACAAAGTTGGAAATTGAAAGACAATGTTGGTAAGTGTAAGGTCTATACTTACATAAATATGACAGAAGGAAATTATTGTCTAGAGAATTCATAATGATAAGCTAATTCCAAAAGTTTAACTTAGACTCTTTCTTCAGCCCAACTGCCTTTTTTGAGGAATTAAATCAAATTTCCTCTGAACAGAATAAATCTGGCAATGAGATTTGTTGAACTTGAATTTCTTCTTTTGTTGGTAGTGGTGGTTGTACTCTGGTGTGGGATCTGAGTTTTATTAACTTGTGTTTTTCAGAAAAATGAGTTTGTGTGACATCAAGAAAGGTGAACAGGGATTACGTGATAATGATCTTGCATGCCACAAGACTAACCATGTCAATCATGATACCTTTTAAGAGAGGATGACAGATGCCCCCAAATCCTTTTAAGAAGAAAAGACTTTTGGGAATGGCATTTCAGCATACTTACAGCTAGACTTTGGAAAATCACACACATAACTTGATGCACAAAAGAATTTGACTGAAATCTGAGGACCCAGGACTGGAAGGCTAGACAACCTGGCATTCCTTTCAAGCCTCAAACAAATTTTCAGTAGGCCCGTAAGAGGTGTTTTCTTTCTCTGAACTTTGGTTCCTCCAGGAAACAGAAAGAATTAAAACCAGTGCTCTGGACCCCAAAATCAATCCCACTAATGGATTCAGAGGGCTTTCCTCATCCTCGTGAATAGCCACCAAATACGTAATTACCCAAGGACTTCTGTTGGGTAACTGCCATTGTTTTAGGAATTGTAATAACCAATAGTGTCTTAGTCAGTAAGATCTTAGGTGATTGCTCCAGTAACCCTTTAAATATCTGTCTTAGTATTACGTCATCTGCATAAAATGCTCCATTTTTTTTTTATCCTCTGCCCTCATACTGATTTATCCATCCAGCAAAAAAATTTTTTTTTAAATCGATTACTCATTATCTCCCCTGGAAAGCTTTCCTGACACCCTCCATTATCTCAATAGACATTATTTTCTTCTATCTATTTCCTCTGCACATTGCTCCACGTGCCACATTGCTTTATGATTTTATTGAGTCATTTAGTCGTTCATTCCATAAGTACATATTGAGCACTTCCTGTGTACTGGGTACTGTTCTAGTCACTGAGATGTGACAGTGTACAAGACAGATAAGGTCTCAGAACTCAGAGAGCTTTCATTCAAAAAGAGGGAACATAGATAATAAATAAAAGTCCTTACTCTTAAGGCTCTGTCCTGGTGATATAGCTGGCAGTCTTCTGTATATGTCTCACCTGTGCTCTCCAGTCATCTCTGTCAGGCTGAGACCTGGTTTCTCACTCTGTTCTCATTATTAATCAGGAATCTTGTCCTGAGTGTCTGTTTCTTTTGCCACTCTGCTCAGCAATGTCCTCTGGACACCAGTCTACTGTTTCTGTTTGGCATGCGCTGTGCTGGTCATGCTGCCACTGACCCCTGCGCTGTAGATTTGTCCAGGGCTGCTGCCCATACTGGTAACAACGTCACCTGGGCTGTATTGGCAGTCCCCACGAGGCTACCAAGCACACCGTGAGAGAGGCCTGCCCCAGACCGTGATCACCCAGTGAGCTTCTGCTCTCACTGTGGCTGTTTGGTAGCCACTTTTCAGAGTGCCCTGGGGCTGCCCCCAGAGCTCACTGTTTTGTTTTTTTTTTTGTCTTTTTTCATGACCAGCAACGGATCGCAACCCTCAGTGTCGCGCCCGCACCCCGCTCAGCCAGTGAGCGGCCGGTCTGTATGTGGGATCTGAACCCTCGGCGGGAGCGCTGCTGCGCTCCCAAGCGGCGCACTGTAGCAGTGCGCCACTGGGCCGGCCCCCGGAGCTCACTGTTGCTGCCGTTCCAGGCCACCACTGCTCCTTTATTTTTTCAAGTTTGAAAACAGCTTTCCTTTCTCTCTGCTTTGCCTTCATAGACAGACTCTTCAGTAGATTTGCTTGGGCTCTGAGACCTGCACTTTTCTCAGACATGGCTGTTCATTCCTGAAGGTACACGTGGAATGAAACATAGCCATAAGTCTGAGTAGAATTTAGCAACAGCCACCATATTGTGACTTGAAACACTTTACCTTTTCCAAATTTTGTCTGGCTTCTAAGTTCATCTAGTTCACTTGACTCATTTCCCCACACAAGATTATGTTGGGTTTTCTCACAAAGGCCCTGAAATCCCTGCAGAGATTTTACCAAGCATACACTTGATTTCCA
Source organism: Galeopterus variegatus (assembly GCF_000696425.1). Taxonomy (NCBI): domain Eukaryota; kingdom Metazoa; phylum Chordata; class Mammalia; order Dermoptera; family Cynocephalidae; genus Galeopterus; species Galeopterus variegatus. Next base: position 80,726 of record NW_007734598.1, on the reverse strand, counting down.
AGTGTGTGCATACTTCAGGAATGTCCCAGCCAGGGACATTCCAGCTCCCACATGATGATGGATACATAGGAATGATGGACAGGAATGGCATAAAAGGTGACATTTAATTCGACATGGTAACTTCTGCCTACCTGGGAACCCCACTACACATTTCACAGGAGGGAAATAAAGTAGTTTTACAAAGAGTTGAAGTTCTTCCCTAGAAAATACTCAGAACATAGATTTTGTAGTTATTCTTTGTTTACTAGCCCTTTAATCCATCTTATCATCTTTTTCCCTTACCAGAACAGATCTTTGGAATACGTATCAGTTGCCTCATTTTTACCACCAAGGTCCTAAAGTTTAGATTGTTTAAATGAAAGCAGCAGAGAACTCAGAAATTTTGACTCAAAATCCTGTGCTTGTTACACATTTAGCCTGTAGTATACATACTAGGGATTATAACTCCTGCTTCCACCTAAGTTAAAGGGACCCAAAGAAGCTGAGAGAGATATTATTTGACTTTGTGAGTCTCCTAGGTCCCTGGGTTAACAGAGCAATCCTTACTTTTGGGAGGAAAAAGCTTTAAGAAATGATCTTCTTTTCTTTTTTTTTCACTACATCCAGTATAGAAAGAAATCACATGAGTAAAGCTGATATACGAGTTGTTTACTTAGTGCAACTTGAAACCATTTTTCTTTAAGAGATTCATTAGCTAACCTCTTGAGAATGTTCTTGTATCAGAATGTGAATACTTGAAAGAGAGAGGATGATGATCCCTATGTCTTAGTACTAACCCCTATTAGTTTTGATAAACAAAGTTAAATAGTCCATAGAGGGAATAAAAATGAAATCCCCATCTCAATTTCTCTATGCTATGATTGGGCTAAATCGATACCAAAGACCAATGAAAGAAACATGGGAACCATGGAGACAAGGGATGAAAATCTAAGAGTTTACTAGTTTTAGAAGGAGATTTTCCCAAGTGCATTTAAGTAGGTACATTGCCTTCTATAGCTATGGGATGCATAGGAACACAAGATTACATTGTTGATCTTATTTGGTGTCACCATATAAAAATGGGAAAGTACTCAAAAAAGTGTAAATGACTTCATCTGGCCACTGCCTCAGTTTGTGGACACGGCCTATTCACTCTGGTTAGGTAAAGTTGTACAGCAACATATTAAAGAATATTGCACAGCCTTAGGCTGTCTGAATACACATACACAAAAGGAAATACTAGATCAATAGTCAGAGCCCTAGAGTATGACCCTTTTAGCTGATTAAATAGTCAGATAAAGAATGGATTAAAAAATGGAGTCAGAAGCCATGGATGTCTGCAATGTGGATTATTAGTTATCACCTCCATCTACAAGAAGGGTTGGATTCTCGCGGCTGATGAATAGCCTGCTGCAAATCTAGTCTTTCCTGTATCTTTCAGTGTGTAAGAACCTGAAAAACACATTCCCCTTCATTCTTCCACTATCCATGTCAGAGCCTCCCTGGACATTTCACATATATTAATAGGGTGAGTTATGACGATGTCGCAGAAGGAGGAATGAGTATTTTCAAAGCTTTGAAGTCCCAGATCAAATTCACAGGGTTGGTCAACACCAGGTGATTAGGTCCATATAGCCCCCAGGGAATAAAACAAGATTTTATTTCTTTAAAGATGCTACTCTATTTTTTTCTCATTATAATGTGTTTTCTTTTCATTTTACTGACAGTTCTAAACTTCTTTGGTCACTATGGGAGAAACTCCAGGTTTGGATGCCTCTTATTATCTAGCTTTATGCTTCTTTGAACTTCCTTTTAAAGTGTTTACTTGGTTTTGAAATTGAATTAACTACCTAATGCATTAACATAATGTGAATCACAACTGTTTGTCAGAGACCCAAAGAGACATCCTTATAGCACATGGGTTACCCCGAGGTCTCCATCACTCAACCAAGTTAAGTTCTAAAGCCAGTGAAGACACAGCATGGGCTAAGCACCTACATATGTGTGCATGTGTGAGAGTCTGAAACCTGGGTTAATGGATAACAATATAGCTCTGAGGCTATTTAATTATACTTGACCCAGAAACCAGAAACCAAATCAAAATAAGCAAAGCAAAACAACAACAACAAAATCACTATACAGATTTTTGACTACTATTGCCAAAGTTTCAAGGTTCCACATTTCCTGTTATACTAAGCTAATATTCTTTGAATACTTTGTCTGCTCTCTTTTTCTCCATTTTAAATATACAAACTTCTTTCCAGCAAAGTTGTTTTCCTTAAAGTTCAACAAACACATGTCTGTTGCATGCTTCTATACATACTTACATGCCTTTGGTCATATTGGAGAATCTTCTTTCTCTTTTTAACATCTCTCAATGCTATATGGCTGCAGTTATCTATCAGTTGTCAAAGTGTGGTCCACAGACTCCTGGGAATCCCTGAGATCCTTTCAATGGGTCCTCTAAGTCATAACTATTTTAATACTAATACTAAAATATAATTTTCCTTTTTCACTGTGTTGACATTTGTACTAATCATTCAGAGCTGTGATGGGTAAAACTAAGAATCAAGGCATGAATCAAAGCAGTGGAAATAAACTGTACTAATAGTCATTGTATTCATTGCTGTGCACATAAGAATAAGAAAAGAAAAATAGCAAATTTCAAAGAAGGCTGACCTTGATGAAATAGTAAATTTACTATTGTTATTAAGTCTTGACCATGTAACAAAATGTGATGAATTCATAAAACACTTGAGGCTTTGCCTTGGTAACATGCTTTGGCAAATGGAATGTGAGAGCAGGCATGACATGAGTCACACCCAAGTAGAAGATTTAAGAAGCATCCTGATTAGTAGAAAATATTAAGGATAAACTTAAAAGGTTATTAGAATCAATTAAGTAGTTCAGCAAGGTTGTGAACTACAAGATGAATATACAAAGATCAATTGTGTTTCTTTACGTTAGCAATTAAATGAATATTCTGAAAATGAAATTTAGAAAACAATTGCATTTAAAATGTCATCCTAAAAGATGAAATACTTAAGTATAAGTTTAACAAAAGTATAAGACATACACTGAAAGCTACAAAACATTACTGAAGAAAATTAAAAATTTAGATAAATGGAAAGATACTCCATGGTCATTGATTAGAAATTTAACACTGTTACAATGCCAGTACTACCCAAATTGATCTACAGATTTAACACAATCACTATAAAAATCCCAGCTGGCTTTATTCTAGAAATTGACTAGCTGATCTTAAAATTCTCATGTAAATGCAAAGAACCCAGAATAACCAAAATGACCTTGAATAAGAAGAAAAACGTTGGAGGACCCACATGTCATGATCTTAAAACTTACTACAAAGCTACCATAGTCAAGACACCGTGGAACTGGCATAGGATGGACATATACAGAACTGGAATAGAATTGAGAGTCAAGAAATAAAGCCGTACATGTGTGGTCAGTTGAATTTAAACAAGGGTGCCATGAAAAGTCGGTGGGGGAAAAAATAGTCTTTTCAACAAATGTTGCTGGATCAACCGAATATCTACATGCAAAAGAATGAACTAGCTCACATCATACATGAAAATTAACTCAAAACAAATCAACAACCTAAATGTAGAAGCTAAAATCATAAGATTATCAGAAGAAAACATACCAGCAAATCTTAATAATCTTGTTAGGCAATGGTTTCTTACATATGACACCAAAAACATAGTGACAAAAAAAAGATAAATTACACTACATCAAAATTAAATACTATTGGACTAAAAACATACCATCAAGAAAGTGACTAGACAACTCAGATAGGGAGAAAATATTTGAAAATTATATATCTGATAAGGGATTGCATCCAGAATATACAGAGAATTTGTACAACTCAACAATGAAAAGACAAGTGACATATGTAAAAAATGTGAAAAAAGTTTGAGTAGATATTTCTCCAAAGAAGATATAAAAATGGCCAACAAACACATGAAAGATGCTCACATCATTAGGCATTAAGCAAATGCAAACCAAAATCCTAATGAGATACTACTTCATACCCATTAAGATACTTGTAATGAAAAAAACTGTTCACAATAAGTGTTAGCAAGAATATAGAGAAATTGGGATGCCCCTTCTTGAAGGAAATATAAAGTGGTGCACTTTAGAAAAGAATGTTTTGGTTCCTCAAAATGTGAAATATACAGTTACCATATTACCCAGCAATTCCATTCATAGGTATATGCCCAAGATAAATGAAAACAGATATCAACACAAAAACTTGTATAAAAATTTTCATAGCAGGCCGGCCAGTGGCGCACTGGATAAGTGCGCCGCTTGGGAAGCGTGGCGGCGCTCCCGCCCGAGGGTTCGGATCCCACATACAGACCAGTTCCCGCTCACTGGCTGAGCGAGGCGCGGGGGCAATGCCGAGGGTTGCAATCCCGTTGCCGGTCCCCGGTCCGGTACGGGGGCAACACTGAGGGTTGCGATCCGTTGCCGGACACGGAAAAAGACAAAAGAAAAAAAAAAATTTTCATAGCAGCATTAGTCATAACAGTTAAAAAGCGGAAATAATCTAAATGCCAAACAATTGATGAATAAATAAATAAAATTTGATTCTGTATAATGGAATATTATCTGGCTATAAAAATAGAATGCTACCATATGAATGGATCATG